>NC_047114.1:3284778-3523751 GCF_902500255.1 Thalassophryne amazonica | reverse complement strand
CTCTGCAATCTGTTTGTTAAAAAGTCAATAATCCATAAGATTAAGCCAACATCAATATTCATGTCTCTTAATCGCTCTGCCAATACATGTGGTTGTATGCAGTTATAAGCAGAGGAGAAATCAATAAACAACATCCAAATAAAGGTATTTGCACCTTCAAGATGCTGCAAAGCCAGATTGAGTAAAGTGGAGATCGCATCATCCACGCCCCTTCCAGATCTGTATGTGAACTGGAGTGGGTCTAACACTCCCTGTGTTTGTCTTAAAAGCTCCTCTTTCACAATTTTCTCAAAAGTCTTCATAACAAGAGATGTTAGTGCTATAGTCCTGTAATCGTTCGTTTCTTTAGGTGACTTGTTTTTTGGTATTGGAACAATTGTTGAGGATTTCCAAAGGGATGGTACTCTATGAAGTTCCATTGAACAAAAAAAGATGTGGCAGAATATATTAGCCAATTGCTCTGCACAGTTTTTTAGTACCCTTCCCCCAATACCATCAGGCCCTGAACTTGTCCTTTCCTTAACACTTTTAAGGTGCTTAAGGACCACACCTCTATCAATGGATAAGTTCATATTACTGGGCTCATCATTCTGAAGGACACACAATTTGTGATTAAAATTCAGGACATTATATCGGTTATAAAAAGGATTCAATTCATTTGCAAAGACCACATCTGAAGGAAACAGGTTAGTGCTCAGAACACCAGAGCTTGATTTTGATTCCATACTTAACATAGATTTCATTCCCTTCCAAGATGAATGAAGATTTCCTGAGGTAAAAAGGCTTTGCACTTTGTTCTTATGGTCATTTCTAGCTCTTTTAATATTTCTTTTGACCTCTTTCTGCAATATGTGATACATAGAAATATCCCCTCCTTCAAAGCATTTATTTCTCTGTATTATTGAGTCTCTAACATCTTTAGAGAACCAGAATTTGTTGTTTGAGAAGGAAGGAAATGATCTGCGAGGGATAGTTATATTTTCACAAAACGAGATGTAGGCAGACACTGTTTCTGTAAGTTCATCAAGATCTTTGCAGTTGTCTTTAAAAACATCCCAATCTGTGCAATCAAGGCACTCCTGGAGGCACTGAATGGAGTCTGCGTTCCACACAGGCGCTGTGTGTCTCTCTGCTTTGACTCTCTTAAAGAGAGGTTGGTAATAGGGCACAAGGTGAATGACGTTATGGTCGGACGACCCTAGTGGCGCTCTGCGGAAGGATCTATATGCGCCTTTGATTGACCCAAAACACAGATCGAGACATTTTGTGCATCGTGTGGGGCAAGTTACATATTGTTCAAACCCTGGAAGTGATTTACTAGGGTTACAATTATTAAAATCTCCCATGATTAAATTAGGCGCATCTGGGGAGATACCCTGGAATTTGTGCACAGTGCGTGTAATCATCCGCGCAGCTACATCAGCATTCGCCTTTGGATGAATGTAAACAACAGTCACAAACAGCTGAGGGAATTCCCTCGGGAGGTGGAATGGGCGCAAAGACACTGACAGGAGTTCGATGTCTTGGTGAGGACCTGCTAAAGCATGGGGTCGTATGAGGTGCAATTCAAACCACAGGTCCTTGGTGAGGACCTGCTAAAGCATGGGGTCGTATGAGGTGCAATTCAAACCACAGGTCCTTGGTGAGGACCTGCTAAAGCATGGGGTCGTATGAGGTGCAATTCAAACCACAGGTCCTTGGTGAGGACCTGCTAAAGCATGGGGTCGTATGAGGTGCAATTCAAACCACAGGTCCTTGGTGAGGACCTGCTAAAGCATGGGGTCGTATGAGGTGCAATTCAAACCACAGGTCCTTGGTGAGGACCTGCTAAAGCATGGGGTCGTATGAGGTGCAATTCAAACCACAGGTCCTTGGTGAGGACCTGCTAAAGCATGGGGTCGTATGAGGTGCAATTCAAACCACAGGTCCTTGGTGAGGACCTGCTAAAGCATGGGGTCGTATGAGGTGCAATTCAAACCACAGGTCCTTGGTGAGGACCTGCTAAAGCATGGGGTCGTATGAGGTGCAATTCAAACCACAGGACCTTGGTGAGGACCTGCTAAAGCATGGGGTCGTATGAGGTGCAATTAAAACCACAGGTCCTTGGTGAGGACCTGCTAAAGCATGGGGTCGTATGAGGTGCAATTCAAACCACAGGTCCTTGGTGAGGACCTGCTAAAGCATGGGGTCGTATGAGGTGCAATTCAAACCACAGGTCCTTGGTGAGGACCTGCTAAAGCATGGGGTCGTATGAGGTGCAATTCAAACCACAGGTCCTTGGTGAGGACCTGCTAAAGCATGGGGTCGTATGAGGTGCAATTCAAACCACAGGTCCTTGGTGAGGACCTGCTAAAGCATGGGGTCGTATGAGGTGCAATTCAAACCACAGGTCCTTGGTGAGGACCTGCTAAAGCATGGGGTCGTATGAGGTGCAATTCAAACCACAGGTCCTTGGTGAGGACCTGCTAAAGCATGGGGTCGTATGAGGTGCAATTCAAACCACAGGTCCTTGGTGAGGACCTGCTAAAGCATGGGGTCGTATGAGGTGCAATTCAAACCACAGGTCCTTGGTGAGGACCTGCTAAAGCATGGGGTCGTATGAGGTGCAATTCAAACCACAGGTCCTTGGTGAGGACCTGCTAAAGCATGGGGTCGTATGAGGTGCAATTCAAACCACAGGTCCTTGGTGAGGACCTGCTAAAGCATGGGGTCGTATGAGGTGCAATTCAAACCACAGGACCTTGGTGAGGACCTGCTAAAGCATGGGGTCGTATGAGGTGCAATTCAAACCACAGGTCCTTGGTGAGGACCTGCTAAAGCATGGGGTCGTATGAGGTGCAATTAAAACCACAGGTCCTTGGTGATTTTTCAAAGTATCAGTCACACTCACTTTTAATGTGATTCCTTACTGTGAGTAAGAACTGTGTTGTTGCTCAGTGTCTTAATTGTGTTTCACAGGTGTCTGAAGTGTGGCACGTTTTTCTCTCTTTATTTTTTTATACTCTCTGTTATCACTTGCTCCTGCAACAATGCAAATGTACCCGTTGAGACAATAAAGAATGAGCTTATCTTATAAATGGACTGCATTTATGTAGCGCTTTTCCATATGTATCAGATGCTCAAAGCGCTTTACAGTAATGCCTCACATTCACCCTGATGTGAGGGTGCTGCCATACAAGGTGCTCACTACACACCAGGAGCAACTAGGGATTAAAGACCTTGCCCAAGGGCTCTTAGTGATTTTCCAGTCAGGCTGGGATTTGAACTGAGGATCTTCTGGTCTCAAGCCCAACGCTTTCATATATTAAAAGCCAAGTGGCCTCTGTATGCGTTCATGCGTGCCTGCATATGTGTGTGTGTGTGTGTGTGTGTGTGTGTGTGTGTGTGTGTGTGTGTGTGTGTGTGTGTGTGTGTGTGTGTGTGTGGCTTCGATCACGGACAAACCAGGGAGAGCTGACATTTGCCGTTTGGTATGTTTATGTATTTTGGGTCAAGGATAAACGCTGGAAAACAGAAAGTTGCTAAGACTAATATGTTTGAAGAAATTAGGGTTATTAGGTAACAACAGTGAACAATGGACAGTCACGGTGATATCCCCATTAACCACACAAGCTCTGAACAAATCAAATATCTTGCCAGTTGTAATATGACATCAACTAAATGTGCCAAATAATAAATACAATTATTCACAAAACTGTCTTATTTTAATTTCCTGCACTTTCAGTTAAAACCATTGTAGGAACTTTGTATAATTTATTACCACCCTTAAAAAATGTCAGCTACCTATTTTATAAACACACGACCCAATCTCGAGCCCGTGGATCCCCACAGACAACACACTACTTTTATCTTAAATGAACAAACACACACAGAAACAAAAAAGCGACTTATACTCCGGAAAAGAGTACATGTTTAATATTTATGGTTTAGATAAAACCTGTGTGCGCGCGCGCGCGCATTTGTGTATGTAACGCGCTGAGCTTTCTTCGTGCTCGTTTATTAGGATAGTTACGATGTGCGTCTGCGCGTCATATTAACTGTCCGTCTTCCGGACATAAACCAAAATAAAACGGCTGCGGATGACACAAGCTTTAGCTGCGGATTTAGCTCCTGTCAGACTTGCTGTTTCTCGGCACCATGTCTTTCCCCTCCACGTTTAGCTCGCAGGTGGCGGCGATCATGGACGTGCTGTCCAAAGCTGCGGCGGCTGAAATCACGAAGCTGGTGGACGACGGGAGTCTGGTTCTGAGGCTGGAGATCTGTCGGCGGGATGGTGAGATCCAGGAGCTGAAAAAAAGTCTGAAACACATGGAGGCTGAACTCTGTAAGGCTCAAGAAGCAGCCAGGAGCCAAGCTGACCTGTGTAAAGCTCAGGAAGCGGCCAGACTCCGACCTCCGGAGGACAAACAGGAGTCGACAGTGAGCGTCCGCAGCGGTGAGACGCACCGCCGCACCAAACTCCATTCAAAAAACACACTGTTCTACCTTTTAGAAGTCATTACTTGACGTCTGGTGCCTGAAACCACAAATGTTCTCATATTTACGATTCATTCTGGTCTTCTGATCTTTTCGGGTGACACCGCTAGCGCAGAATGATTGACAGATTTAGTTTTTTTTTTTTTTGTAAGAATTTCTCTATTCTTTAATAGCCATCTTCTCAAATGCTCTTTTTGTCCATATCACTGCTGAAACAATTGGGTAATTAATTAATTTCTTAATTAAGAATAAATCTATTTGATGAGAGAATAAAGGAAAAAAATCATTTTAAAAATCGTTAGTCTCATTGATCTATGATTGAGTAATGATTTTATCTGCTTTTTAAAATTTTGGTTTGTTTTGCATTATTTCTCCAAAACACATTTTTGACAGATATAGAAACTGAATCAAGATACCATTTATATGCAGATACAACAGAATAATTTTTTAAATCAGAAGTGTCTGACTCCGTGGTATAACTCACAAACTCGCAGCTTAAAGCAGATAACCCGTAAGTTGGAGAGGAAATGGCGTCTCACTAATTTAGAAGATCTTCACTTAGCCTGGAAAAAGAGTCTGTTGCTCTATAAAAAAGCCCTCCATAAAGCTAGGACATCTTACTACTCATCACTAATTGAAGAAAATAAGAAAAACCCCAGGTTTCTTTTCAGCACTGTAGCCAGGCTGACAAAGAGTCAGAGCTCTATTGAGCTGAGTATTCCATTAACTTTAACTAGTAATGACTTCATGACTTTCTTTGCTAACAAAATTTTAACTATTTGAGAAAAAATTACTCATAACCATCCCAAAGACGTATCGTTATCTTTGGCTGCTTTCAGTGATGCCGGTATTTGGTTAGACTCTTTCTCTCCGATTGTTCTGTCTGAGTTATTTTCATTAGTTACTTCATCCAAACCATCAACATGTTTATTAGACCCCATTCCTACCAGGCTGCTCAAGGAAGCCCTACCATTATTTAATGCTTCGATCTTAAAATGATCAATCTATCGTTATTAGTTGGCTATGTACCACAGGCTTTTAAGGTGGCAGTAATTAAACCATTACTTAAAAAGCCATCACTTGACCCAGCTATCTTAGCTAATTATAGGCCAATCTCCAACCTTCCTTTTCTCTCAAAAATTCTTGAAAGGGTAGTTGTAAAACAGCTAACTGATCATCTGCAGAGGAATGGTCTATTTGAAGAGTTTCAGTCAGGTTTTAGAATTCATCATAGTACAGAAACAGCATTAGTGAAGGTTACAAATGATCTTCTTATGGCCTCGGACAGTGGACTCATCTCTGTGCTTGTTCTGTTAGACCTCAGTGCTGCTTTTGATACTGTTGACCATAAAATTTTATTACAGAGATTAGAGCATGCCATAGGTATTAAAGGCACTGCGCTGCGGTGGTTTGAATCATATTTATCTAATAGATTACAATTTGTTCATGTAAATGGGGAATCTTCTTCACAGACTAAGGTTAATTATGGAGTTCCACAAGGTTCTGTGCTAGGACCAATTTTATTCACTTTATACATGCTTCCCTTAGGCAGTATTATTAGACAGCATTGCTTAAATTTTCATTGTTACGCAGATGATACCCAGCTTTATCTATCCATGAAGCCAGAGGACACACACCAATTAGCTAAACTGCAGGAATGTCTTTCAGACATAAAGACATGGATGACCTCTAATTTCCTGCTTTTAAACTCAGATAAAACTGAAGTTATTGTACTTGGCCCCACAAATCTTAGAAACATGGTGTATAACCAGATCCTTACTCTGGATGGCATTACCCTGACCTCTAGTAATACTGTGAGAAATCTTGGAGTCATTTTTGATCAGGATATGTCATTCAATGCGCATATTAAACAAATATGTAGGACTGCTTTTTTGCATTTACGCAATATCTCTAAAATTAGAAAGGTCTTGTCTCAGAGTGATGCTGAAAAACTAATTCATGCATTTATTTCCTCTAGGCTGGACTATTGTAATTCATTATTATCAGGTTGTCCTAAAAGTTCCCTGAAAAGCCTTCAGTTAATTCAAAATGCTGCAGCTAGAGTACTGACGGGGACTAGAAGGAGAGAGCATATTTCACCCATATTGGCCTCTCTTCATTGGCTTCCTGTTAATTCTAGAATAGAATTTAAAATTCTTCTTCTTACTTATAAGGTTTTGAATAATCAGGTCCCATCTTATCTTAGGGACCTCATAGTACCATATCACCCCAATAGAGCGCTTCGCTCTCAGACTGCAGGCTTACTTGTAGTTCCTAGGGTTTGTAAGAGTAGAATGGGAGGCAGAGCCTTCAGCTTTCAGGCTCCTCTCCTGTGGAACCAGCTCCCAATTCAGATCAGGGAGACAGACACCCTCTCTACTTTTAAGATTAGGCTAAAAACTTTCCTTTTTGCTAAAGCTTATATTTAGGGCTGGATCAGGTGACCCTGAACCATCCCTTAGTTATGCTGCTATAGACGTAGACTGCTGGGGGGTTCCCATGATGCACTGTTTCTTTCTCTTTTTGCTCTGTATGCACCACTCTGCATTTAATCATTAGTGATTGATCTCTGCTCCCCTCCACAGCATGTCTTTTTCCTGGTTCTCTCCCTCAGCCCCAACCAGTCCCAACAGAAGACTGCCCCTCCCTGAGCCTGGTTCTGCTGGAGGTTTCTTCCTGTTAAAAGGGAGTTTTTCCTTCCCACTTTCGCCAAGTGCTTGTTCACAGAGGGTCGTTTTGACCGTTGGGGTTTTTACATAATTATTGTATGGCCTTGCCTTACAATATAAGGCGCCTTGGGGCAACTGTTTGTTGTGATTTGGCGCTATATAAATAAAATTGATTGATTGATTGATTGAATAATGTTTCAAATTAATTATGATATTTTGGCAAAACAGCGCCCCCACCTGCACTTGAACATGGTTAAAAGTGGTCATGCTGTGGAAAAACAGTTTTTATGTCTGTTTTTATTATTATTATATACATAAAGACTCATAAATTGTGTGTCTGTGCAGACATAAACTTCACTGCTCACAGTTCAATGTGCACCTTAAAGATCATTAATATCTTTGTAGATTCCTGTAACGTATGTCAAAGAAATCGGGATCTGGATTCTCGATTTCTCTGTGGGACACGCCCACTGGCCCTGTGGCAATTTGGGGGCTGCATCCTTCTATGCAGGTCTGGCCTTCAGAGACTGTGGAGGCTGAACCAGTTGTCCATCAAATGTGAAACGGTAATTCTATATCAGAATTCTATATCAGTTCTGTTGAATTGTGCATCTTGTCGCATAAATCGACAGTTCCGCATCCCGACAATATTGTGCGTGCGTCTGCACGTGCAGTTGCACAGAGGACAGGAATGACATTCGACAGGAATGACATCTCGTCAGAACACTGGTCAGGGTGCGGAGTAATACATCCAAAAGTGAAACGGTCGGATATTTTGCCACTGATACCTGGATATTATACGGTCTGAAATCTCACACGCTTAACCAATCAGATTCATGGAAAAATGTAATTGGATTAGAATGATAAATATACAGCTCTGAATCTCTGATTCTACTGTCACTTGTTGCACTGTCCAGTGCACCCACGGAGCTCAGTGCACTGGAGTGTGACCTTATAACAGCTGCATCTTCCTGTGCAACCCGTCTTGCAGTTACACTTGATCAGCTCTCTACAAGCGCAGCCAGCTTCAGGCAGCGTGGTGCACAAGGGACTCGTTTCCTGCCTCATCCTTGCAACATGCCCACTCATCAGAGGATGGCACCACGTTGATCAGTGAAAATGGAGGGGTACCTCAAATTTCTTAGCAGTGAAGGAAAAAAGGAAAATGTGCTTCCTCTGATCTAAACAAGAAATACAAGGTGTTTTGATTTCACTTATTTGCTTCATTTCATATCTGCTGGATGATCGATGCTGCCTCAGTCTGGAGACCCAGGGCCATGTGACTATTGTCATATCATAGACAATGTAACTTGTACATTCAACAAAATTATCACCTGACTGCCGTTGTGCCTCATTGTGAAAACAACAGGTCATGTGACTGCCATTGTGATGTCATAAGTAGTGCAAATTAGCTTCGCTGGTCTAAAGGGAGACAGTATTTTATCTAGCTGGTCTTTCTCAGTTGTGAAATTCACACCAAATTTAAATTCAAAAGCCTCAAAAGAGACAAGCAAAATGTTTAAAAATATTTCATATGACCAGGAGGCTATTCACTATTTAATGTACCGAATTAAAGGTTCTGGCATATAAGGCACACTCAAAATGTAAACTGAGTGCCATAAATGAATTCAGCAACCTAAATTTAGATAGAGGACATGTATTACAATAGTTGATATGACCAACAGTTCCCAGGCTATTACTTGAATAATTTTGAAAATGGCGGAAATCCGCCATATTGGATTTATGCAAATTAGACATAGAAGCGTTGGTCAGATCACTTGTCTCCATCATTATTTGGAACCAGCATACCAAAAACCCCAGTACACAAAGTTTCATGCTTAGTTCCAAAAATGCACAACTTTTTCACTCATCCCGCCCACTACTGCTGAAACAATTGGGTAATTAATTAATTAATTAAAAAAAAAAATCTATTTGATTAGAGAACAAAGGAAAAAAATCATTTTAAAAGTTGTTACTCTCATTGGTCTATGATTGAGAGTAATGATTTTATCTGAATGTTGGGGGGTTGGGGGGGGGGGGTGTTTTTCCAAAACAATCAGATTTCAGTGACATTTTTGACAGAGGTACAAAGTGGATCAGGATACCATTTAGAGGCAGATATAACATGGTTTAGGTGATTTAAAAAAAAAATATATATATATATAATTTATAAAAAAAAATAAGCGCCCCCACCTGCATTTGAACATGGTTAAAGTGGTCATGTTGTCTGTTTTTATGATTATATGCATCTGCAAAGGCTCATAAATTGTGTGTCTGTCTGAATCTTCACTGCTCACAGTTCAACGTGCACCTTAAAGATCATTAATATCTTTGTAGATTCCTGTAACGCGTGTTGAAGAAGTCAGGTTCTGGATTCTCGATTTCTCTGTGGGACACGCCCACTGGCTGTGTGTCAATTCGGGGGCTCCATCCTTCAACAAAGGTCCGGCCTTCAGAGACTGTGGAGGCTGAACCAGTCATTCTGAAATAAGACTGTTTTTTTTTTTTTTATTGCATCATTCGGTTATTTTGGCCCTGCTCCTGCATCAACAAGCAACTTTTACCCCTGCACGTGACAAGCTAGCATAGCAAACACAACGTGTAGTTTTGTAATCATGTTTCAGTACTTATTTATAATTATTTAAAGTTGTACATATAAAGCCTGAAATTGCCCTTTAAAAAAAAAAAAGAAACAACCTTTTTTTCGGGCTGTGGGTGGAACCTTACATTGACTCTTGGGGTTGTTTGGGCCACAAAGGGCACACCTGTTGCATTCTTTATTTTGGGAGGAAAGAAGGCTGCATTTGTTGGCCGCATTCCAAGCAGCCTTCGATATGTGACGGCTTAGTCACGTTACATACGAAACATGCAGTCGAAGGATGCAACCTTCAAAGGATGCAGCCCCTGAATTGGGACACACCCACTGAGTCGCTATAAGACAGAGACCCTCTCTGATGTGAGAGGGGGTGTGGTCAGCAGCAGCTCATTTCCACTTAAAGTGGCAGCTACGGGAGCATGTTGTTTCTTTTAGCCCTAAAACTCAGTTTGTTGTCATTTTGGCACTTGTGGAATATTTTTGGCTACAAGCTGTAACCCTGAAAACTACCAGCTTCGTTCTCCGGTATGAGTTTCAGCTTCACCTCTGTCCAGCGTCCTTGTGACTCCATAAGCTCTTTTGAGGTGTCTCTCCATCTCTAAGGGTAAAGACTCAGCAGTGTTGTATAAAGTACCGGAAAATCACACTTAAGTAAAAGTACAGATACCCATTAAAAAATGACTTTGGTAGAAGTTCAAGTCACTGATTGAAATGCTACTCAAGTAAAAGTCTTAAAGTATCTAGTATTTATTGTACTTAAGTATGACAAGTAACGTACAACTAAATGTACTGAAGTATTGAAAGTAAAAGTACAAGTAAATGTTAATAATCAAAAACGCACTGATTTTTTTTTTATATTACAAAGTTTTATCTAGGCTTGTAAATGACTGGTAGTATTAGTCAAAATACTGAAAATTGTGCACATCACACAAAAACACTTCAGAAACAAGGTTTCAAAACCTAAACGAGAGGCTACTCACTAGTGTTCACAGTTGTTACATGGTCTTTTCTGTTGTTTTGTTTCATTAGATTCATTTTGTCTCTTTCTCTAAAATTGTATTGTAACATTATTAGTCTATTATTATTGACTATTATTGTCTTATGTAGACTATTGTTGTTGCTATAATATATGAATAAAAATAAATTAAAAAAATTACAATTTGACTCTTTCACGACAACAAACACTGAACCATTAATTATACAGAAAACAAATCAACACAAATGTGCTGATGTGAACAGCTTAATGCTAACTTTAACATTGAAAACGCCATAGACATGCTAACGCGTTAGCATCGGTCCCATTTTTAAGTTATAAAATACATCTATCAACTGTTTCAGAAGACCATAACAGGTTGGTTTAACATAAAAATATTAAATATTACTCAGACATATGCTCTTCAGGGTTTTAGCGGGAAAAAAATTAGGATAAAGCGAAATAAAATCCACGAATCGTAGTTCGAAGCACTGCTTCGATCTGCGAATCGCTGCTTTGATTGGTTCAAGGTTCAAAGCAAAGCCGCACTGCAGAAAAGTTGATTACAGACCTGCTGCAGGTCTGTAATCGATGCAGAGAAATGATCATTTTCCTGATAAACAAGTGCGCAACTGCAAAAAAGCCTACTGGACATGTCTCATGACAAATTGACCTGACTTCATTACAGTCACTAGTAATCAGTGGTGTCTCTGGGTGAAAACACGACTTTTTTCCTGTGTGTGTGTTTTTTTTGTGTGTGTGTGTGTGTGTGTGTGTGTAATGAGTAACGGCATGGCGCATAGAAAATGTATCAGAGTAGAAGTATGCAATTAAGGTCGGAAATGTAGTGAGGTAAAAGTGAAAGTAAGCTGAATTAAAAAAACTCAAGTAAAGTACAAAGTCTCCCAAAACGTACTTAAGTACAGTAGTGAAGTATTTTTACTTCGTTACTATACAACACTGAGACTCAGAGACGTGAGTGTTACTGCTGAGATGTGTAAATCTTGTAACAGCAGAGTCCAGGCGTTTGCACAGGACCCTGCTCTAACCTTGAAGACAGAGAGAGGTTTTTCAAGGGAAGATCTGATCTGAAGAGTTTATTTAATGTTTTTTCAAATCCTGATAATGATCTTGTACTGGATGCGGATGCTGTCCGGTTCCTGGTGTCAGGACATAACCCAAAGACGTGTGGCTGCAAATGACTCTGTGCCGTTTTAGTTGAGTCGTGTTCGTGTCTAACTGTAATAAGTTTCCCTCTAATTACAGATGGAGAAGGTCTGGAACCATGTGGCGTATATCTGGAACGAGCCGCTGCTGATTCGCTCTGTGAACCTCCGTGTGAGAGGGCGGAGCTGGCAGAGATTAATGTTGTGAAATCTGAGCCAATAGATGAATTTGCAACCCAAGAAGCAAAGGACAGCACGGCGTTTGCTCCCAGTAACGTGAGCTTTGACGCCGAAGGGCAAGCCGAGCCGCTCTGGCCTCCGCCAGCTTGCAGCATGTTTGACAAACCGTGTGTGGACGCGGCGCACGTGGCACAGCAGCAATTACACAGGTTCCCATCTCACACCGCCGAGCAGTACGCTGCCCACAGGAACACGGAGAGTACCTCCAAGTCTTCATCAACCGCAGCAGAAGAAATCGGGCACGATTCGTTCAACGTGCCTGTAAAAGTTGAGCTGGAGGTGCGACCCATGTGCATGAGAGGCGTAACGTTGGAGCCGGTTGCTAACAAACAGTTGCACCACGTTTCGCACCCAGCTGCCGGTGATGAGCGCCGCTTACAGTCCACATTGCAACAGGCGGGGCCTCCAGCAGCTCCGCCCCAAGCGCCAATGTCCACAGACGGCATGCTGAACCCAAATGCTGGACCTCACATGTTCAGTAGAAACATGCTCAGAGCAAAGAGGACAGTGAATGTCTGGAAGGCCAGTCAGAAAGTGTTCACCTGCTCAGTGTGCAGCAAAGGTTTCCCCCGCTTGACCCTGCTGGAGGAGCACAAGGCCTCGCATGGAGCCTTCAAACCCTTTAGGTGCCTCGAGTGCGGGAAGTCCTTCACCCAGAAGACTCGCCTGAAGACGCACCAAAGTGTGCACACGGGAGAGAGACCATTCAGCTGCAAAATCTGCGGCAAGATGTTCTCCAGGCAGGACAACTGCCTGAGACACGAGCGCTTCCACAGCGGACTGAAGCCGTTCACCTGCGGCCAGTGTGGCAAGAGCTTCACAGCCCTCAGCAACCTGAAAATCCATCAGGAGATCCACCTGAGAAGAAGATAACACTCAGAGACACTCTGCAAGAGATCACAGAATTTGCACACAGCAAGTCATTGTATTATGCAGCTTTGTTTTCAATAAATCAGACTTTAAACGTGAATGTAAAAATGTCTCCTGTCCATTAAAAGGGGAAGTGACGGGAAGGTGACGCTAAAATTCACAAGGAGAAATGTGCCTTAAAAAAACAACAAAAATTAAAACAGAAATAATGTTGTGTGGGTTCTTTAGAGTCGCTGTAAGAGCAGAATATATTAACCTTTACTTCACATTACTGACAATTTTCCAAACAGTGTAACTTGAGTGACAAAATTTTTATGTTGCGTTTTCTGGGTGCCACTGGGTTTGGGACATTTATTTTTCTTTCTTTTAAGCTTAATGTGAAAACATATTTATTTTCTGTTGTTTATAACTGTGGCATGATTTGATCTAACTTAGATATATTTGTTGTTTTGTATGATGTGTTCCGGTGTTTCTGTTTTGACTTTGTTTTATTTTCTTTCTATGATGTTTTATTATTTTTTAAATGAGAGAATACTTAAAGATTTTCTGACTGAACTGCCATATAATTAAAAAATGTTTTTGGTGATTTCTCTGCCTTTATTATAGACACTAAGCAGCAGTGATTACAGGTGTCAGGGTTCAAACCTGGAGACGCTGCAAACCACTTTCCACAACAGGTGGTACGCGCTTTACCCCTCAGCAGCAAGCTCCCTCTCCAGAGTGATGTATTTTTTTCACACTGTGTTTGATTCCGTTGACGCCTGCTCTCTGGGACATCCTGAGAATGTGTGGGATCCCCAAAACGTTGCTGGACATCATCACCATCTGCACACAGACACTGACTCCTGTACAGAGTACAAGCAGAGTCTGAGTTTTTCCCAGTGAAACCTGGTGTTCCTCTGGGATGTGTTCTGGTTCCTCCACTGTTCAATGCTTGCACAGACTGAGTGTTGGACCGGTGATGTTTATGCTGGTGAGGAAAGGTTTACTGACCCTGACTCGTCAGACGATGGTGTGATGTCAGTGAGGAATGGAAGCGTCTGGGTTTGAGATTGTCCTGGATTGAGACTGAGATAAAGGCTTTTCATGACTTCCTGGACTCAGCCATCAGAACTTTGTATGTGGTGAAAGAGCTGAGCTTGTGGAGACATTCACTTGTCTCAGCAGTGACATTTCTCTGCGTCCTCGACCTTTGAGATCAAGAGACGCGTGAGAAGAGCTGGTGGTGTCTTAAGGTCAGAGGTGTTTGGTGATGCTGATGTCTGAATGAAGGTCCAAGTCTTGAGTGTCCTGGTGCTGCCTGCCCTCCTGTATGGGTGTGAGACCTGGACTCAAACCACTGACCTACAGTGATGACTGGATGTCTTTGATGTACTTGGTCTGTTTGGGTGCCAACAATTATTTTATATTGACATGTTTTAAAATAGTTTTGTTAGGACAATGAAGAAAGATATCATCCAACATACATTAAGTTTAAATCTCTTTTTTTTTTCCCCCTGAAAGCTTGAGTACATTTTTTTTTTTTCTGATTCAACTCTAAAACTATTTTAAAAAACAAAATGGTCTTGTTTGCTCTGATGGGTGACTTAAGTTGATGAGTTATAAAGTGTTGGTAGTTTATGGGGAGGTGCTCTTGTGTGCAGTGGAGCTCTGTGAACGGGTGAATTTGAGGTGTGACTGTGACGCACTTTGAGCATCAGATGAAAATGCAGAAAAATGCACCATTTCACTGATTTAAATCAATGACCTGAACTCTGTGGCACTCAGGAACAGCACAAGGAAAATGTTTGAAACTTCATCATTCCAGTTATAACACTTGGACAAAGGTGTCAGTCACACATCAAAACAAGCAGAATAATCTCTTTATAATAGTGGGAATAATTTAAAAAAATAATCCCCACAGAAAACACATGATTTAATAGAACCTTCTTACTGGAAATAACTAGTTAATTACCTTCTTTTGCGCAAGTAGAGATCAAGATCTTTAGAGATCTTGATCTCAATGGGACTAATCTAATTAAAGGTAAAAAATCTAAACTTTTAACGTAATAATGTGCAACATGACTCTTATTTTTGCAATAATACTACACATAAATACAAATAAAACCCCAAAATAATGCATGAAACCTTCCAAAAATAGGAATCCTTTTCCACTGAGGTCCTTGAGATCAGAAGAGGCAAAAGTGAACACAATAAATAAATGACTGCAAATACAACTACAAGTCTGTAAAAAGTGACAATAATGTAAGAATTATAGTTGATCATATAAAGTGTACACATATGAATAAAGTGTTAAGAGTTTAACAAAAATATGACATGAACAATTTAGGAATTACAGTCATTTTTATACACAGACACCCCATAGTCCAATATAAAATACAGATCAAAATTAGAACAAATCACATTTACAGCCAATTTTCATTGGACAAGTCATGATGAACATGAACATTTTTCCATCAATTATTAACAAATATAAACAACATGGTGCTGTATGAACCTGTGTGGAGTAAACTGTCCTCAAAAACCAAATGTGCAAGATGGAGACCAGTGAGGGGAGCCACCAAGACACCCAGCCAGCTCAGAAGGATTAACTGTGTATAAAAAAAACCTGTCCCTGTCCTCCAGTCAGCTCAGAAGGATATATATATATATATATATATATATATATATATATATATATATATATATATACAGTGAGGAAAATAAGTATTTGAACACCCTGTGGTTTTGCAAGTTCTCCCACTTAGAAATCATGGAGGGGTCTGAAATTTTCATCTTAGGTGCATGTCCACTGTGAGAGACATAATCTAAAAAAAAAAAAAAAAAAAAAAAATCCAGAGATCACAATGTATGATTTTTTAATAATTTATTTGTATGTTACTGCTGCAAATAAGTATTTGATCACCTGTGAAAATCAATGTTAATATTTGGTACAGTAGCCTTTGTTTTTAATTACAGAGGTCAAACATTTCCTGTAGTTTTTCACCAGGTTTGCACACACTGCAGCAGGGATTTTGGTCCACTCCTCCATACAGATCTTCTCTAGATCAACCAGGTTACTGATCTGTTGCTGAGAAACACAGAGTTTGAGCTCCCTCCAAAGATTTTCTATTGGGTTTAGGTCTGGAGACTGGCTAGGCCACTCCAGAACCTTGATATGCTTCTTACAGAGCCACTCCTTGGTTATCCTGACTGTGTGCTTCGGGTCATTGTCATGTTGGAAGACCCATCCACGACCCATCTTCAATGCTCTAACTGAGGGAAGGAGGTTGTTCCCCAAAATCTCCCAATACATGGCCCGGTCATCCTCTCCTTAATACAGTGCAGTCGTCCTGTTCCATGTGCAGACAAACACCCCCAAAGCATGATGCTTCCACCCCCATGCTTCACAGTAGGGACGGTGTTTTTGGGATGGTACTCAGCATTCTTCTTCCTCCAAACACGGTGAGTGGAATTAAGACCAAAAAGTTCTATTTTGGTCTCATCTGACCACGTAACTTTCTCTCATGACTCCTCTGGATCATCCAAATGGCAAACATAAGACAGGCTTGGACGTGTGCTGATTTAATCAATCAATCAATCAATTTTATTTATATAACGCCAAATCACAACAAACAGTTGCCCTAAGGTGCTTTATATTGCAAGGCAAAGCCATACAATAATTACGTAAAAACCCCAACGGTCAAAACGACCCCCTGTGAGCAAGCACTTGGCGACAGTGGGAAGGAAAAACTCTTAACAGGAAGAAACCTCCAGCAGAACCAGGCTCAGGGAGGGGCAGTCTTCTGCTGGGACTGGTTGGGGCTGAGGGAGAGAACCAGGAAAAAGACATGCTGTGGAGGGGAGCAGAGATCAATCACTAATGATTAAATGCAGAGTGGTGCATACAGAGCAAAAAGAGAAAGAAAGTGCATCATGGGAACCCCCCAGCAGTCTAAGTCTATAGCAGCATAACTAAGGGATGGTTCAGGGTCACCTGATCCAGCCCTAACTATAAGCTTTAGCAAAAAGGAAAGTTTTAAGCCTAATCTTAAAAGTAGAGAGGGTGTCTGTCTCCCTGATCTGAATTGGGAGCTGGTTCCACAGGAGAGGAGCTTGAAAGCTGAAGGCTCTGCCTCCCATTCTACTCTTACAAACCCTAGGAACTACAAGTAAGCCTGCAGTCTGAGAGCGAAGCGCTCTATTGGGGTGATATGGTACTATGAGGTCCCTAAGATAAGATGGGACCTGATTATTCAAAACCTTATAAGTAAGAAGAAGAATTTTAAATTCTATTCTAGAATTAACAGGAAGCCAATGAAGAGAGGCCAATATGGGTGAGATATGCTCTCTCCTTCTAGTCCCCGTTAGTAATCTAGCTGCAGCATTTTGAATGAACTGAAGGCTTTTCAGGGAACTTTTAGGACAACCTGATAATAATGAATTACAATAGTCCAGCCTAGAGGAAATAAATGCATGAATTAGTTTTTCAGCATCACTCTGAGACAAGACCTTTCTAATTTTAGAGATATTGCGTAAATGCAAAAAAGCAGTCCTACATATTTGTTTAATATGCGCTTTGAATGACATATCCTGATCAAAAATGACTCCAAGATTTCTCACAGTATTACTAGAGGTCAGGGTAATGCCATCCAGAGTAAGGATCTGGTTAGACACCATGTTTCTAAGATTTGTGGGGCCAAGTACAATAACTTCAGTTTTATCTGAGTTTAAAAGCAGGAAATTAGAGGTCATCCATGTCTTTATGTCTGTAAGACAATCCTGCAGTTTAACTAATTGGTGTGTGTCCTCTGGCTTCATGGATAGATAAAGCTGAGTATCATCTGCGTAACAATGAAAATTTAAGCAATGCTGTCTAATAATACTGCCTAAGGGAAGCATGTATAAAGTGAATAAAATTGGTCCTAGCACAGAACCTTGTGGAACTCCATAATTAACCTTAGTCTGTGAAGAAGATTCCCCATTTACATGAACAAATTGTAATCTATTATATAAATATGATTCAAACCACTGCAGTGCAGTGCCTTTAATACCTATGGCATGCTCTAATCTCTGTAATAAAATTTTATGGTCAACAGTATCAAAAGCAGCACTGAGGTCTAACAGAACAAGCACAGAGATGAGTCCACTGTCCGAGGCCATAAGAAGATCATTTGTAACCTTCACTAATGCTGTTTCTGTACTATGATGAATTCTAAAACCTGACTGAAACTCTTCAAATAGACCATTCCTCTGCAGATGATCAGTTAGCTGTTTTACAACTACCCTTTCAAGAATTTTTGAGAGAAAAGGAAGGTTGGAGATTGGCCTATAATTAGCTAAGATAGCTGGGTCAAGTGATGGCTTTTTAAGTAATGGTTTAATTACTGCCACCTTAAAAGCCTGTGGTACATAGCCAACTAATAAAGATAGATTGATCATATTTAAGATCGAAGCATTAAATAATGGTAGGACTTCCTTGAGCAGCCTGGTAGGAATGGGGTCTAATAGACATGTTGATGGTTTGAATGAAGTAACTAATGAAAATAACTCAGACAGAACAATCGGAGAGAAAGAGTCTAACCAAATACCGGCATCACTGAAAGCAGCCAAAGATAACGATACGTCTTTGGGATGGTTATGAGTAATTTTTTCTCTAATAGTTAAAATTTTATTAGCAAAGAAAGTCATGAAGTCATTACTAGTTAAAGTTAAAGGAATACTCGGCTCAATAGAGCTCTGACTCTTTGTCAGCCTGGCTACAGTGCTGAAAAGAAACCTGGGGTTGTTCTTATTTTCTTCAATTAGTGATGAGTAGAAAGATGTCCTAGCTTTACGGAGGGCTTTTTTATAGAGCAACAGACTCTTTTTCCAGGCTAAGTGAAGATCTTCTAAATTAGTGAGATGCCATTTCCTCTCCAATTTACGGGTTATCTGCTTTAAGCTACGAGTTTGTGAGTTATACCACGGAGTCAGACACTTCTGATTTAAGGCTCTCTTTTTTAGAGGAGCTACAGCATCCAAAGTTGTCTTCAAAGAGGATGTAAAACTATTGACGAGATACTCTATCTCACTTACAGAGTTTAGGTAGCTACTCTGCACTGTGTTGGTATATGGCATTAGAGAACATAAAGAAGGAATCATATCCTTAAACCTAGTTACAGTGCTTTCTGAAAGACTTCTAGTGTAATGAAACTTATTCCCCACTGCTGGGTAGTCCATCAGAGTAAATGTAAATGTTATTAAGAAATGATCAGACAGAAGGGAGTTTTCAGGGAATACTGTTAAGTCTTCTATTTCCATACCATAAGTCAGAACAAGATCTAAGATATGATTAAAGTGGTGGGTGGACTCATTTACATTTGAGCAAAACCAATAGAGTCTAATAATAGATTAAATGCAGTGTTGAGGCTGTCATTCTCAGCATCTGTGTGGATGTTAAAATCGCCCACTATAATTATCTTATCTGAGCTAAGCACTAAGTCAGACAAAAGGTCTGAAAATTCACAGAGAAACTCACAGTAACGACCAGGTGGACGATAGATAATAACAAATAAAACTGTTTTTTGTTGTGTGGGCTGCCAGAAGAGGAGGTACTGCTGGCCCACCACCAGAAGGCGCCCTGCCTGAAGTGCGGGCTTCAGGCACGAGAGGGCGCTGCCGCCTCAGGAACAAGCCGTGGTGACAGCTGTCACCCATCATCTGTGACAGCTGTCACTAATCTATACATCTGGTATAAAAGCAGGAAGACACCTCCACCAAACTGCTGAGATATCATCTTCATCTGGAGGTACTACTCTCAGCCTTTTTTTTTGTGAGATTTATAGATCTGTGATTGTGAGTGTTTGCAGGAGAACCGGTCGTTTTTGTGGAGGCTGTGCATGACGGCGCTCCTTTTCCTCTGAGACCACTGCAACGTGTTGAGTGAGAGGTGGAGGTGGCATTCCCACCATTGTTACTGGGTGTTCACACACCCACCCTTTGACTGTCTTTTGCTTTCTGCCAGCAGTACCAGATCCGACACGCCGGAGAGGTGGCCACCTGGGGACTCCGGGACTTGGCGGCTCCAGTATCCCTCGGGTTCAGGTGGAGGTGGAAATCGTGTGGTTCCGGTTCGTTTCCTGACGGGCGTCTCCTATCGTCGAGCCTGCCCACAGGACACCTTTATTAATTGACTGTTGCACATTCTGATTCTGCTGTGTTTGGTTGTGACATTCACACCAGTAAAGTGTTATAATTTGACTTCTTCCATTGTCCGTTCATTTACGCCCCCTGTTGTGGGTCCGTGTCACTACACTTTCCCAACAGTTTTTGGGACTTCCAATTTGGATGGACAAGACTAAGAGTCAAGCTTTCAAATGAATTAAAGCTCTGTCTGGGTTTTTGATTAATTAATAAGCTGGAATGGAAGACTGCTGCTAATCCTCCTCCTCGGCCCGTGCTACGAGCATTCTCTGTAACCATTTAAGCAGGGGAACCTTCCGTGCCATGCATGATTTTAACCCATGATGTCTTAGTGTATTACCCACAGTAACCTTGGAAACAGTGGTGCCAGCTCTCTTCAGGTCATTGACCAGCTCCTCCCGTGCAGTTCTGGGCTGATTCCTCACCTTTCTTAGGATCATTGATACACCACGAGGTGGGATCTTGCATGTAGCCCCAGTCCAAGGGAGATTGACAGTCATGTTTAGCTCCTTCCATTTTCTAATAATTGCTCCAACAGTTGATCTTTTTTCACCAAGCTGCTTGGCAGTTGCCCCATAGCCTTTTCCAGCCTTGTGGAGGTCTACAATTTTGTCTTTGGACAGCTCTTTGGTCTTAGCCATGTTAGTAGTTGGAGTCTTACTGATTGTGTGGAGTGGACAGGTGTCTTTATGCAGCTAACGTCCTCAAATAGGTGCTTCTAATTTGGAATAATAAGTGGAGTGGAGGTGGACTTTTTAGAGGTGGACTAACAGGTCTTTGAGGGCCAGAATTTCTGCTGATTGGCAGGTGTTGAAATACTTATTTGCAGCAGTAACATGCAAATAAATTACTAAAAAAATCATACATTGTGATTTCCTGATTTTTTTTTTTTTTTTTAGATTATGTCTCTCACAGTGGACATGCACCTAAGATGAAAATTTCAGACCCCTCCATGATTTCTAAGTGGGAGAATATATATAAAACATCTGTCCCTGTGCTCCAGAAGCCTGTAACTCCTTCAGATTTGTCCCTTGTCTTGATGGCTTCCCTCACTTATATTCTTCTTGCAGAGTCATTCACCTTTGGAGAACTGGCCACTGCAGATTTACCAAACAGTACCACAGTGTGTGTATTTCTTAACAATTGATGTAAATTAACATGAAAATGTTCATGTGTTCATCCCAACGTGTCTCAAGAAAACTTGCTGTAAAAGTGATGATTGATATTAAAAATACTTGTTTGTCCAGCTACTTATGGAGTGTGGATGAAAACAGCTTTATTTCCTAAATAAATAATGCAGCATTCGTGTAAAACCTGTTGAATTAAAACTGAAACTTTCAGCTTTAGTGTAACTGTGGTGCACAAAGGCAAAATTACAAAAACTGTCACTGTCTAAATACTCTTGTTCAGACTGTGTAAATCAGGAGCTGGTTTAATTAAATCTAATTAAATTAAATCTTAAATAAATTGACTCTATCATTAAATGTGGGTGGGGAGCAGACAGATATTCCTTGCGGATTTTGCCGTTATTATGGTATTTCTGTCGTCACATCCGGGAAAAAAGCTCCGTGTTTATTCTCGTTAGCTGCTGCTAGCTGGACGTGCTACACTTTATAATTGTTTCCCCGTTGAGCCGAACTCTGAAGTTCGCAGAAAGAAAAGCGGCTGCGCGTGTGTTGGCCGGCCTGAGGGAGCGGACTTTTGACGATGCTGAGCAGCGCGGCTCTGAGGGCTCAGATCGCCTCCGTTATCGACGCTCTGTCCAAAGCAGCGGTGGCCGAAATCGGCAAACTTGTTGAAGATGGGATGGTGGTGCTTCGGCTGGAAATGTGTCAGCGAGACTGCGAGATCCAGAAGCTGAAGAGCAACATTGAAGTTCTGCACACCGAGCTGAGGGCGAGCCGGGTCGGAATCGGTGAGATGGACCGAAACACGCTTCATATCTGATAGTACACTCACTGAAACACGCTTCATCTCCGACAGCACACCGAAACACGCTTCATCTCCGACAGCACACCGAAACACGCTTCATCTCCGACAGCACACCGAAACACGCTTCATCTCCGACAGCACACCGAAACACGCTTCATCTCCGACAGCACACCGAAACATGCTTAATCTCTGATAGTACACTCACTGAAATACGCTTCATCTCCGATAGTACACTGAAATAGGCTTCATCTCCGACAGCACACCGAAATAGGCTTCATCTCCGACAGCACACCGAAATAGGCTTCATCTCCGACAGCACACCGAAACACGCTTCATCTCCGACAGCACACCGAAACACGCTTCATCTCCGACAGCACACCGAAACACGCTTCATCTCCGACAGCACACCGAAACACGCTTCATCTCCGACAGCACACCGAAATAGGCTTCATCTCCGACAGCACACCGAAACAGGCTTCATCTCCGACAGCACACCGAAACAGGCTTCATCTCCGACAGCACACCGAAACACGCTTCATCTCCGACAGCACACCGAAACACGCTTCATCTCCGACAGCACACCGAAACACGCTTAATCTCTGATAGTACACTCACTGAAATACGCTTCATCTCCGATAGTACACTGAAATAGGCTTCATCTCCGACAGCACACCGAAATAGGCTTCATCTCCGACAGCACACCGAAACATGCTTAATCTCTGATAGTACACTCACTGAAATACGCTTCATCTCCGACAGCACACCGAAATAGGCTTCATCTCCGACAGCACACCGAAATAGGCTTCATCTCCGACAGCACACCGAAATAGGCTTCATCTCCGACAGCACACCGAAACACGCTTCATCTCCGACAGCACACCGAAACATGCTTAATCTCTGATAGTACACTCACTGAAATACGCTTCATCTCCGACAGTACACCGAAACACGCTTCACCTCTGACAGCACACCGAAACACGCTTCACCTCTGACAGCACGTGAAACACACTTCATCTCTCACAGTACATGAAACACGTTTCACCTCAAACAGCACACCAAAGCACGCTTCACTTCTGACAACACACTGAAACACGCTTCATCTCTCACAGTACATGAAACACGTTTCACCTCAAACAGCACACCAAAGCACGCTTCACTTCTGACAACACACTGAAACATGCTTCATTTCCACAGCATACGAAACACGCTTCACTTCTGACAACGCACGTGAAACATGCTTCATCTCTCACAGTACATGAAACATGTTTCACCTCAAACAGCACACCAAAGCACGCTTCACTTCTGACAACACACTGAAACATGCTTCATTTCCACAGCACACCAAAGCGAAACATGCTTCATTTCCAGAGCACACCAAAGCACGCTTCACCTCCAACAACACACTGAAACATGCTTCGCATATGAGAGCATGTGACACACGCTTTTCTGTGGGGTCAACACGAAGAAACTGCATTTAAAGGGGACGCCAATCCTTAATTATTGTTGTGTATCATCTGTTTTTATTGTTTTGGGGAAGTAGGTTCTTCTGAGTGACATTAAAGTCTGGAAACATTTTAGGATTTGTTTGTGAATCCTGCAGATCTCCTGGTTTTTAGTTCTTATTTACAATCTTCTGTTCCGCAGATGCTCAGAGTGGCATCGAAAAGCTTCATGGCAGCAACACCCAAAACACTCCGTCCATACCTGAGGTGCAGGTGAAGCATGAACCCGGTGAGCAGGGAGGTGGAAGAGCTGGAGCACGGCCCGGTTGGCCAGGAGGCGACGTGACAGCGTTTGAAAGAGACGGTGCGCAGTGGAGAGGGACGACACATGAGCCAGGGCGTCATAACGCCGATATTTTCAAGCTCAGCCAAAACTCGTTGGCAGGATTTTCGGACTCATCTCTGGGCACAGGGCTGGTTGAGCTTCAGCAGAGCCCGTTCAGTCGCAGCCTGGTGGGTTACAGTCAGTCTCGGAACTTGTACAACACGGTAAGGAGGAGGACGGCGAAGAGGTTAATGTTTAAGAAGGGACACATCTGTCCGTACTGCGGCAAATGTTTTGAGCGCTCTGGACACCTGGAAAGGCACAAAAGGATTCATACTGGAGAGAAACCGTACTGCTGTGACATATGTGGGAGACGCTTCAATCAGAAGTGCAGCCTCAAGGAGCATACGAAGATTCACCGAAGAGGTATGTAAAGCTGCTGTAAGGTTGCTGGTTCGAATGAGTCTGACCATTATAGGATTTTTAACACTGATACCAGTTTTGATATTTGATGATTCTGTATTCAGATATGACAATATATAACAGATATTCTTTTTCGCCCGGAAACACAAAACAAAAATATAAATATTTCCCTGAAAGTTTGGTTTTTATAGTTTTTTTTTTTTTTTTTTTTTTTTTTAATATATATATATATACCGTATATGTAATGCGTCCTCACTAGTGTTGGGCACAATTCCGCTAATCCGCTAACCGCTAATTATTGAAGCTAACATTTTCATTAGCAGATTAGCTTTCCAGATACCTTTGAAAACCATCAGCGGACCAATTAGCTTTGGATAAATTTGGTTCAAATAATTTTTATACTGCTAACATATTTTTTGCAGGCATAGTGAATAAAGCTTAACAGTTAAAAATATTTGTAAAATCTGAAATCAAAGATTTTAGTGCCTGTCTGTTACATTTTGCAGCAGACAGCCATGAATGGTAGAGCTCTGTTCTCCGCAGGCAGAGGAGAGCTGATTACCAGAGAACGGAAGACGGAGGGAAGAAAAAAAAGAAAAAGATAATTTCTCTTCACACCATACAGACCTGCTGGTCATTTAACTGGAGTCTTGCACAGGCAGACAGTTTTGCAGGGTTCTAGCTAGGATAAAATTTTAGCGTAGTGGGAATGTTGAGGGAGCGAAGCGACAGAAGGGGGGGGGGGGGGCGCGTAAGTGGGGGAGCTTTTGAAAATTTAAGCTAAAAATTGGCCATTCTAGGGTACCCAAAGGGGAAAAGCCATGTATGACAGCCCAAGTCCCTTCATCATGTCCAGAAGGCTGAGGAAGTTTGTTGAATGGGCAATCTCATTCTGGGTTAGCCAGTACATGGCCCTCAGTGAGGCAGTCAGAGTCCGTGGACATTTTTAAGTCAAGACTTAAAACCTATTTTTATTCTCTTTCTTATGAGTAGTTTTTATTTTACATTTTATTCTTTTACTTCTGTTTTTAATTAGGTATTTGAATTTTTATTTATTTATTTAATTTTTTTTTATGTTGAACTGTTCTGTGTGAGGCACCTTGAGATGGCTTTTGTTGTAATTTGGTGCTTTATAAGCTGATTACATTGAAATTGAACAACATTTTATTGAGTCTTAAACTAAATAAATATGAAATTGGTCACTGGATCCTTAAATTCTGGACATAATAAACTCTACATGGTGGATCCTTGATCTCTGGACATAAACAGAAATAAAATCTTAGTTTTTGTCAAAAGCATTTCCTTTCAGACATTATTCTTGGCATGAATGTCTTTCCATATATGAGCTGAGCTCTTGCAGCTGTGCTGCAGGTCAGGTTTATAAAGAATGAAGGACGTCTCATTTTGGGAGGAAAAAATGTTTTAGTCTATTGTAGTTTATTGTCTGTATTGCAACGTTTGTAAGAGGTGTCATTTTATTTAAAGCGGCAATTCATTTTGAAGTTATTAATTCAGAGCGGACTCTGTCTCAGCAGAGAGCCGTGCAGCATTTGAAGCTGTGCAAACGGAACAGAGGACGATTCTTGTTTGTTGACTGCAACAAGACGAGTCCCAGTTAGTGACTTTAATCCACACAAAAGTGACCCATAATATTTTAATGGCTTTGAGAGGGGTTAAGAAGCGGACGTGCCGCTTCTGAAGAGCAGCGAATCAAAGAGCCATGAGCCATTGCTTCATTGATTCATGCTTCAAACTGGAGTCACGCTGCAGAAACGGTTGATTACAGACCTGTTACACTGTATTGAAAATAAGCGTAATGGTCTAAAATTTTAGCGTAACGGGCAATAACGCAAGTTTGCACTAGCTAGAACCCTGGTTTTGACTTATGGTTATAATTTTAAACAAACTAATTGCAGACAAGTTATTGAAATTAACATCACGTTTGTCATTTTACAAAGTGAAAATATCAGCTATTGTTTCAGTTTTAAAGTAATGCACTAATCTTGAAGGTTTTAGTGTTTAGACACACAGAGTGCCTTGCTGCATTGCATTATGGGTACATTAGTTTCCTGACGTCAGTGGTTGGCTGGTCGGTATAACACACAGTTACCAGTAGATGGCAGTGTTTTTCCTTACCACTGTAAGGAAAAACATTTTTTTTTGTTTTTCCTTACCACTGTTGCTCTGGGGGTTGGTAAGGTTAAGCCCCGTTTACACATAGACGGTAAGCGCTCCCAGAAGCGTCCCGGAAGAGTTTTTGGCCATCTTAAGGATCACATGCCGTTGTTAATGCCGGCACTAGGGGGCGTGGCTTAGTTCCGGCTTTACCAGGAATCGTCAAAAAAATTATTCAACATGTCGAATAATTCCAGGAGCGCTCCCGGAGAATTCGCGTGACGACGGAGACAACGCAAATAACGGCGTTTGATACTTTTTAACCGCCGTTTCATCCTGCCCCTTCCTGTAGTGCCGCAGTTTACACCGCCATAATTGGCGGCCGGCATTGTATCCCTAATCAACGGCGTGTAAAATGGCGATAGAGCCCACATCGGCGTCCTCAAAGTCATTTTAACCGGCGACAGAGCAGACAAAACGGCGGCGCTAGCGGACAGTACGCCGTTCTAAACGCCACCTCCCAGTTAACGGCGTTCCAAACGGCCGATAGGCGGCAGTCAATATAAAAACGCTAGCGTGCTGCATGCAGGCCTCTCACTCGCGGCCAGATCCAGATATTTTTGCAGAGATGCTCCAGTATGTCTCCTAAAAGAAAATTGGCAGCGGCAAGGACTTGCCAAGAGGTCTGGTTCAGAAGCAGAGGGTAATCCTGTGGTGGAGGGGGAAAGAAAGGAGAAGAAAAGGCTGAGGATGATCTCCCTCCCCCTGAAGTGACAGAGGCTTCAGCCTATTATACTCTGGGGGTGGTGCCTATATGCAAAAGTTCCTGGAGTAACGCAGGATTTGCCTGGATAAATCCAGCGGTACACAGGGCATTATCGGCGGCAGCAGAACACCGCCGTTCTCACGTGCGTCTTACCTGCGATTGTAAAGGATAGAACTGGGTATTAACCCCCGTTGCCTGATGTGTGCCAGATGCTACGGCGTCAAAACGCCACTTTATTCGTCGGATTTAGCGGCGTTTTATCCGCATATTTGCGGATAGTAGGGCGGCCAAAACGCCGGCGAGATGCTCAGCCCCTTTACACTGCGAAAACAGCCGGAACTATCGCGAACTTCGGTCTACGTACTACTCGCGGACAAAACCGTCTGTGTAAACTAGGCTTTAGACCTTACCTGTGTGAAGCGCATAGAGGCAACTCTGTTGTGATTTGGTGCTATATAAATGAAAATAAATTGAAATTGAAATAGAATGTTCATGACAGTGTGAGCAGCCACACATTCGCTAAAAGTGATGGATTTAAACAGAATTTTCAGTTTTCAAATTACCTTTTTTTCCAAATGAAAAAAAAGAAGACATATTTACAAATACAGATTTATTTGTAAAACCCACCACACATTTCAGTAAATGTGTGTTATAACCATACCAGCCAACCACTGATGTCAGGAAACTAATGTACCCATAATGCAATGTGGCATGTGTGTCTCAATGCTAAAACTTTCAAAAAAAGTGCATTAATTTAAAACTAAAACATATAGCTTATATTTTCACTTTGTAAAACAAGAGATGTGGTGTTAATTTCAATAAGTTGTCCGCAATTAGTTTGTTTAAAATTATAACCATAAGTAAAACTATCTGCCTGTGCAAGACTCCAGTGAAATGACCGGCAGGTCTGTATGGTGTGAAAAGAAATGATCTTTGCCCTCCTCTCTCCTTTCTGTCTGATCACCAGGTCTCTTTTGCTGAGAGAAGGCTGATCTGAGACAGAAGCGCTGGCTTGTTGTTGTGTCAGTAGCTGCCGTGTACTGAAGTTAATACTGAAACTTATCGGTTTAGCATTTATCTGTAACTTCTGCTAAACTTTTTAGGGATTTATTGGTTTAGCTTTCTAAAAGTTAACTTTTCAGTTAGTGGATTAACAGTTATCGAAGCTAACCTTTTGGTTAGCTGTGCCCACCACTGGTCCTCACCAAGATAACGTGACATAATGAAGTTTCAGTTTCAGTCACCTTGACCTCACCCAAATGGTTTCTCTCTGGCTGACCTTGCCACAGCAGTTCTGGAATTGTTCTTGAGAGCTTGTTATGCTTCTGCTACACGTACATCTGTGGCCACTCGGTCACTAATATGCACTTGTGAACCTTTTGAGGCTCTCCATTGAGGGCAGCACGCGTCACCATGCAGCTCACCACCAGAACATTCAGGGGTGTGCCGTTTATCGTGAAGACTGGCCTACTGTCTCATGATGTCTGTGGTTGTGAAAGTCATTGATCGTGAAACCATAAAAGTGAGATTCCGTAAAGGATGTAGTTAGCAGACTAGTCACAGCTCGTGTAGTCTCCATGCGATCTCCGTCGCCTTGACGTGTAGTCCAGGTTTTTGGAAGATGCAAGTCAGGCTGCGGAGGGCGTTTGCAGCGACGCAGAGGGCTTTTTGTGGCTTTGGAGTTGCGGGTACGGAGTAGCATAAATTGGGCTTAGGCTCACAGCAATCTGACATTTGATCCCAGTGACCTTGACCTTTACCCAAATGATTTCTCTGTCTGATCTTGCCAGAGAAGTTCTGGAGTCCATCTAAGTGTGTGCCATATTTTGGTCCAACTTGGATTGAAAACCACATTCATTGACCTTGGTGTTTGCCAGAGTGAAAGCTTCATGGGCAATTTTGAGGTCAGCCTTCATTGACATACAAAGTTTAGTAGAATTCAGCTAAAGGATCTCAGAGAAGGAGGCCTACAAATGGAGAGCTAGACCTGACCTTGTCCTTTGGTAATAACCTTTCCTGGACAATTCCAGAACCTATTTTCATGTGTGTGCCAAATTTCGTGCAAATCAAAGTGGAAAAACTTACATTTTCACCTTTGACCCCAATGGCCCCGACTCAACAGTGACAGTGATATAATCACAGATTCTACATCCAAAGTCAAAGAAAACGTGTCTGTGGTCTGGATGTGAAGGACTCGACAGAGTCCAACCGTCTTATTCCAAAAGGCTCACAGACGCCTTCACCTTTAAAACACAGTAATCCTGCATTCTGAGAATGCAGAGCTGGTACATCAGGTTTTACATGCTCAACCAAGTCCATGTAAAATTCTTACAAATTAACATGAAATATTTACAGTCTGACCTCACATGAGCAGAAAGTCAGTGACTTGAAGCTAAAACACAGTCAATATGTCGTCTTTCTGCTCTTAAGCAGGTATTCCGCCAGTTGAGATCCAAGTGCCTGAACATAAGCACGTTCCTGAGGTGAAACCAGGTCCTGATGTACACTCAGAGAAAACCGAGCCAGCTAACGCTGAGAAGGAGCGACCTCAGAATGAAGATACTCTCCCAACACCTGTGCAGGTGAAGTCTGAACCCACCGAGGAGGAAGTGTCTCAGCCACTGTTTCAGAGGAAGAACGAGCAGGCTGTGGAACAACTAGACGACCTAACAAGCTTTGACAGAGAGCAATGGATGTCCAGGGTACAAGGACACACGGACACAGAAATAAGCAGAGAAGAACTTCAGGGCAGCTCGGCACCAAATGTGGCATCCTACCCTGGAATAGCCCCATTAATGTCAGCACCAGTCGAAGCTTGTAGCAGCTTCTCCTATCCAGGGTCTCAGTATGGGGACCTTAAAACCAGTGTGATCTCACAACAGCCTTATGGCTCTTCAGATGAACTTGTGGTTTCAAGTGAAGCTGTTCATACCGGCCTGCACGGTACGACCGAGACGTCGCTAACGCAGTACCAGCAGTGGAGAGGCGGGCCTTTCCAGGTGGTCAGACCGAAGAAGTCCTTTACCTGCTCGTACTGCAGCAAGATCTTTGAGCGAGCGGGCCACCTGGAAAGACATTTACGAATTCATACTGGGGAGAAACCATATGGCTGCCACATCTGTGGGCGATGCTTCAACCAGAAGAGCAGCCTCAAAGGCCACATGAAGACACACAGAATAGGTAAGCAAAAGACACGGTACACAGGCAACTTTGCTGTGATCTGGTGCTATATAAATGAATTAAGTTGAAATTGAAATTAATCCTTCAAAGCGTATATAGTGAAATTCAAAGCGCATATTAAACAAATATGTAGGACTGCTTTTTTGCATTTACGCAATATCTCTAAAATTAGAAAGGTCTTGTCTCAGAGTGATGCTGAAAAACTAATTCATGCATTTATTTCCTCTAGGCTGGACTATTGTAATTCATTATTATCAGGTTGTCCTAAAAGTTCCCTAAAAAGCCTTCAGTTAATTCAAACTAAACTTAATTCATGCTGCAGCTAGAGTACTGACGGGGACTAGAAGGAGAGAGCATATCTCACCCATATTGGCCTCTCTTCATTGGCTTCCTGTTAATTCTAGAATAGAATTTAAAATTCTTCTTCTTACTTATAAGGTTTTGAATAATCAGGTCCCATCTTATCTTAGGGACCTCGTAGTACCATATCACCCCAATAGAGCGCTTCGCTCTCAGACTGCAGGCTTACTTGTAGTTCCTAGGGTTTGTAAGAGTAGAATGGGAGGCAGAGCCTTCAGCTTTCAGGCTCCTCTCCTGTGGAACCAGCTCCCAATTCAGATCAGGGAGACAGACACCCTCTCTACTTTTAAGATTAGGCTTAAAACTTTCCTTTTTGCTAAAGCTTATAGTTAGGGCTGGATCAGGTGACCCTGAACCATCCCTTAGTTATGCTGCTATAGACGTAGACTGCTGGGGGGTTCCCATGATGCACTGTTTCTTTCTCTTTTTGCTCTGTATGCACTCTGCATTTAATCATTAGTGATCGATCTCTGCTCCCCTCCACAGCATGTCTTTTTCCTGGTTCTCTCCCCCAGTCCCAGCAGAAGACTGCCCCTCCCTGAGCCTGGTTCTGCTGGAGGTTTCTTCCTGTTAAAAGGGAGTTTTTCCTTCCCACTGTAGCCAAGTGCTTGCTCACAGGGGGTCGTTTTGACCGTTGGGGTTTTACATAATTATTGTATGGCCTTGCCTTACAATATAAAGCGCCTTGGGGCAACTGTTTGTTGTGATTTGGCACTATATAAAAAAATTGATTGAATTGATTGAATTGAAATCTTGATCCAGAATCCGGATTTGGATCCGGATCATCTCCAAATTTCAGTGGAGTCTTTCATGCCCTAATATCTATCTGTGGTGCAAACCCAGTGAGAATCTGTAAAGTAGTTTTGATATAATCCTTCAAAGCCTATATTAAGTGAAACGATCCAGATCAGCTCCAAAATTTAATGGAGTCTTCCATGACCTAATGTGTATCTGTGGTGAAAATTTTGTCAAAATCCGTGCAGTAGTTTTGACATAATCCTGCTAAAAGACAGACAGACAGACAAATAAACGTAGATTTTTTTTTTAACATCCTTGGCAGATGTAATAATTATTACAAATGTTACTGATGCCTCTATTTGAGAATATGAAAGATTTTTGGTTCTTAGTCAGATAATCAGTTTCAAAATAAAGACTGTAAAGTTAAAGTAAAAGGTTAACTGTGGGAAATTCAGCGGGTTGGTAGATGAAGTTTAGTGAATGACAAAAAACCTTCCTGAGTACTGTATTTTCCAGACTACAAGATGCATTTTATTTATGTTGCTGGAGTGGTAATACAACCCCAATTCCAATGAAGTTGGGACCTTGTGTGAAATGTAAATAAAAACAGAATACAATGATTTTCAAATCCTCTTCAACCTATATTCAGTTGGATACACCACAAAGACAAGATGTTTAATGTTCAAACTGATAAACGTTATTGTTTTTGTGCAAATATTTGCTCATTTTGAAATGGATGCCTGCAAGATGTTTCAAAAATGTTGGGACGGGGCAACAAAAGACTGGGAAAGTTGATGAATCCTCAAAGAACACCTGTTTGGAAGATTCCACAGGTGAACAGGTTAATTAGAAACAGGTGAGTGTCATGATTGGGTATAAAAGGAGCATCCCCAAAAGGCTCAGCCGTTCACAAGCAAAGATGGGGTGAGGATCACCACTACAACAGTTTAAGAACAATGTTTCTCAATGTTCGACTGCAAGGAATGTAGGGATTCCATCATCTACAGTCCATAATATAATCAGAAGATTCTGAGAATCTGGAGAACTTTCTACACGTAAGAGGCAAGGCCGAAAACCAACAGTGAATGCCCGTGACCTTTGATCCCTCAGGTGGCACTGCATTAAAAACCGACATCATTGTGTAAAGGATCTTACCGCGTGGGCTCAGGAACACTTCAGAAAACCATTGTCAGTTAACACAGTTCATCACTACATCTACAAGTGCAACTCAAAACTCTACCATGGAAAGTGAAAGCCAAACATCAACAACATCCAGAAATGCCGCTGCCTTCTCTGGGCCCGAGCTCATTTGAAATGGACAGACACAAAGTGGAAAAGTGTACTGTGGTCTGATGAGTCCACATTTCAAATTGTTTTTGGAAACCATGGACGTCATTTCCTCTGGACAAAAGAGGAAAAAGACCATCCAGATTGTTAGCAGTGCAAAGTTCAAAAGCCAGCATCTGTGATGGTATGGGGGTGTGTTAGTGCCCATGGCATGGGCAACTTACACATCTGTGATGGCACCATCAATGCTGAAAGGTACATCCAGGTTTTGGAGCAACACATGCTGCCATCCAAGCAACGTCTTTTTCAGGGACGTCCCTGTTTATTTCAGAAAGACAATGCCAAGCCACATTCTGCACATGTTCCAACAGCGTGGCTTCGTAGTAAAAGAGTGCGGGTACTAGACTGGCCTGCCTGCAGTCCAGACCTGTCGCCCATTGAAAATGTGTGGGGCATTATGAAGCGCAAAATACGACAACGGAGACCCCGGACTGTTGAACAACTGAAGTCATACAGTAAACATACCACTGTCCCAACTTTTTAGAAACCTGTTGCAGGCATCCATTTCAAAATGAGCAAATATTTGCACAAAAACAATAAAGTTTATCAGTTTGAACATTAAATATCTTGTCTTTGTGGTGTATTCAAGTGAATATAGGTTGAAGAGGATTTGAAAATCATTGTGTTCTGTTTTTATTTACATTTTACACAACGTCCCAACTTCATTGGAATTGGGGTTGTAATCCAAACACTGAGTCAGTCATGTACATGAAGCCACAGTTAAAGGATTTTCGAATTTAGAATCAGTGAATGAGAGCTGCACAGTTGCAAATATGGCTGAGCTGTTAACCCCTTCTAAGCCTGAATTATCCCATCGATGTGAACTTTCACTTTTTTTTGATATTAGCAAGCCAAAATGAGGCGGGTGGTAGGGGGATTATAGAAGGTATTGGAGGTACAATATTTGACGTTCCACGCGAAATTCTGCCTGAAGACAGCGTGACCAATATTATATTCGTCAGAACGCTGGCCCTTCACACAAATACTTACCGTTTTAGTGTCAGATGGCATCAGGTCTGTTCTGCCTTGTGCACAACTCTCGTGCTGCTGTACTGGTGCATCAAACAGACGTCATTGTCGTGCGACTACTTGTTTTAATTTAATTGACTTTTAATTGACTTTAATAATAAAAATATTTAACAAAAATTAATTTAAGTTAGGACAGGCGTTTAATCAACTTTAATAAGAAAAAATTAATAAAAATTAATTCAGGGTGGTTGATTAATCACCTTTAATAAAAAATGTTTTTATTTAGGGCGAGCGTTTAATTGACTTTAATAATAAAAATATTTAATAAATTAATTTAGGGTGGGCAATTAATACACTTTAATAAACAATGTTTTTATTTAGGATTGGTGTTTAATTGACTTTAATAATAAAAATATTTAATTTAACAAAAATGAATTTAAGTTAGGACAGGCATTTAATCAACTTTAAGAAAAAAATTAATAAAAATTAATTCAGGGTGGTTGATTAATCACCTTTAATAAAAAAAAATGTTTTTATTTAGGGCGAGCGTTTAATCGACTTTAATAATAAAAATATTTAATAAAAATTCACTTAGGGTGGGCGATTAATAAACTTTAATAAACAATGTTTTTATTTAGGATTGGTGTTTAATTGACTTTAATAATAAAATATTTAATTTAACAAAAATTCATTTAAGTTAGGGCGGGTGTTTAATCAGCTTTAAAAAAAATAAAATAATAAAAATTAATTTAGGGTGGGTGATTAATCAAGTTTAATAAAAATGTTTTTATTTAGGGTAGGCACGTACGAGGTATTCAACTTTAATATTAAACATTTAATTTAGGGAGGGCAATTAATCAACTTTAATAAAAATGTTTTTATTTAAGCCGGGCGTTTAATCGACTTTAACAATAAAAAATATTTAACAAAAATTATTTTAAGTTAGGGTGTGTTGGGGGGTTTGGCTGGACATTTTTGTGTTGTTTTCTTTTCTTTGCTCTCCAGGTGGTATGCAAACTGTTTTTTGTCTGTGGAGAAGGTGCTGGCAGAAGAGTCCTTCACCCTCATCAGCATTATTAGCTGCACCTGTGGAGGATGTTCACGTGCAGGCCTACTGACTCGCAGCACCTGTGGATGATGCTCACGTGTAAACTTAAAGACTTTCAGCTGAAGCAGATAATGAGATGGCGTTCTGCATTTAAGCCATGAGTGATTTGAGCAGAATTGCCAGGAACTCGACCTTGTGACGTTCGTGTTGTGAGATGCTGAGGACCGCGCCAGGGTTTGACACATCGTGCCTGTGAAGGAGGACGGGTGAGGGACACATGCTGTCATCACACATCAGAGGTGATTGATTGTCTGAATAAGTGTTAACAGTAATTTGGTATTTTGTTACGCAGTATATTTGAACATTGATGAGAATTGTGCAGCTCCCTTCTCACTGCCGTGGCGTACGGACTGATGATCCTCCACCTGTTGTGAGAAGCTGCTCATTTACATAAAGCTTAAATTCAGACCTGAATGTGTTGCTGATAGTGTGTGCCTTTGAATGATATTTGTTGTAGCTCTGTTGACTTACCTCACCTTTTCCATCCTTCACAGAGTCAATTTGTCGTATCCACCTGGGGGGTGTTCGGCGGTGAGTCTGGGTCCAGAAGCGCCGAGCTTTGATCCATTTTGGCGCTGGAGAGCGTGCCGTCCTTCACCTCGCCAGACAAACGCACATTTATGTTGTACACCAATTATTGCACGGGAGAAAAATAAAATTGGAACTGCTTTCTGGTTATTTAGCGCTGGGTTCAGTCAGACGCAGGTCCGCTCCTCAACCCGCGTCTGCACATAACAGGGTGGGCGATTAATCAACCTTAATGAAAAATATTTTTATTTAGTGCTGGTGTTTAATTGACTTTAATAATAAAAATATTTAATTTAACAAAAATTAATTGAATTTAAGTTGGGGCAGCGTTTAATCAACTTTAATAAAAAATGGTTTTATTTAGGGCGGGTGCTTAATCGACTTTAATAATAAAATATATATTTTTTTTTTTAACAAAAATTAATTTATTGAAGTTAGGCTGTGTGTTTAATAAACTTTTAATAAAAATGTATTTAAAGTGGGTGTTTAATTGACTTTAATAATACAAATATTTACTTCAACAAAACATTATTTAATTGAAGTTAGGGTGGGCAATTAACCAACTTTAATAAAAAATAAATAAATTAAGGACAGGTGTTTCACCTTTCATTAAAAGGGGATGGGCAGATGCTCTGAGGGGTTGGGAGGGGGTTCTGATACAGTAATGTTTTTGTGGATCATTACAAATACTTTACCCTGAAAAGTACTAAGTAGTCACAAGTCTTTTATGGAAAAAAACACATTGATAATTGTTTTAGAATCAACTGCAGCCCTCTGGCTTGTAATCAAATTGTGAGGTGCCTAAATATTCTTACCTTATTATTTACATTTATGAAGAGTCTCCCAGGAGGCGGCTGCAGGTCGTAGAGTCAGAAGTTGATCTATGAACAATCATCATAATTGCAGTGCTTCTCTCTGTGTCTGTGTCTCTGTCTCTCCAAAGGGGAGAATATGGACCTGCAGGAGTCACATCAGCTGATGTTTTCGATGCCCAATAATCATCCACTGGAGAACCTCTGTGAATCCTAATCTGCCTGGCAGCTTTACAGGAGGGGCTCCAGGCTCCGCCTACAGCGAAGCTGCCGGCGAGCAGGTGTTGATGCTAAGGTCGAACAAAACGAGGATTTTCAAACCCTCGGTCAGGCAGAAAACGACGTGGGGTCAGACACAGCCGCCCAGAACCGGCTGTGGATTGAGAAGAGCAGCGGCACAATCGTCCTACACGACATCGAGTATCAACTCAGTCCTACGGCGCCAGCCGAGCACCGGAAGGACGCGTCACCAAATAAGAGACTGCCGTATGTCAATGACAAAGAAGCGATGGAAATGATCCACAGTGGTCATTATCCGCTGGGAATGCCGCCCACCTCCTCGGACAAGCAGGATCAGCTCATCATAGAGGAGGTGGTGGTCAGCGAGTACAGCGCCGTCACCGACAGCTCGCAGGAAGTCTTTGAATTTAAAATCACCAACTCAGGCGGCTGTGAGGACGACGGCAGCGCAGACGCCGCCAGACAGAACTGTGTCATTTGCTCCTCCTGTGGACAGAGCTTCAACAGTTTTTGTGTGTTTCAGAGTCACCAGTGTAACGGTAATGACAAGTAACAACACCTCAGCTGTGTGGTGAAGAGTTCAACCAAATAACCCTCCTGACAGACACCACATCACCTCTGTGGATTCTTGTTCTGGCAAATGGACCTTTTTCACTGCAGTTCAACAAACCTCATCCTTAAACAGCAGCACGGTGATCTGTGCTCCTCAAAACTTGTATCCTTGATAATAATGACGAGTTTGATGTAATCCAGTGGGCCCTATCTTGATAGTATGTAGATCACGTAGCACAAGTGTGGTTGGTGTGTGTTCAGTTCCACGGGGTACAGATTTACTCTGTTCATTCATCCTGGGTGTGGTGCATCATTATGTAGTGGGATAACTCCGTAGTTAGAGGTTTACTGGCGAGGAAACGTCTCTGTGACAAAGCGTGCGAATGGCTCGTTTACGGGAGCAGCCACAGAGCTCCGAGGTGAAGCAGTTGAACATCTCATTCCTGCAACACTTCCTCCTCCATCTCTGTTCACCCAGTTTCCTCCATATCCTATCAGGCACAGACGGCCTCGCGGCCCGAGAAAGGCGCACGTCAGGCTGCATCTTGGTGCCCCCCCCCCCCCCCCCCCACCCCGTGAACAAAAAATATGGTACATACCAAAGTTATGTACAGTAAACTTTGCATTTTTCCCCCATTAGTGTTTAATTTTTCATTTAAATTCCATGTTAGTTTGAGGGATGAGTGCACATGTCTGCGTGCACGCAGGTGTGTAAGACACGTGTGGATGTTGCACCATATCAACAGCTATAAAAACATCAACAGCTACCTCAGGATACAAACCCAACAACACTGCACCTGACCGCTCTGCTTTCAGACCAACACGCCAGGTGGTGTTTTTTGTGAAAATGATAATGGCGTCTGTTGAAAATTAGCAGTGACTCTTTGCTGTATGACGGGTGCAACATACTCGGACCAACGTCTCGTACATCTTATACTGTCGACACGTTTTAATGGTCAGCAAATCATTTAAGAAACCAGCTAGAACAGGTCAGTTAGTTTTGGTACAAAATGTCATTTTTCTGTTGGTTTGTATAACAGTAACATTGATTTAGCACATTGAATAGTTTGTTCTCTGATATTGTGCAGATGAATCTGCAGAATTATGCTTCAGCTTCAGCTGACACATCTGTAGCTGCTGTAAGGAGACGCGCCTTAGTGACGGCGTGATGAAATCTGTGTAGCTTCGACTGGGTTTTCACCATACATAAACATGTACAGTGGCCATCCAGGGTGGCAGCTGTAGCCAGGTAGGTGTCTGTGAAGAAGCCACAGGTCATAGAATTCAATGGACCTCGACCTTGTTTAACCTTTACTTTGGAGACCAAACATTTCACATGATCAAAACTATAGGGGAGGTGATGGTCTAATGGTTAAGTGTTGGGCTTGAGACCCAGAGGATCCTTGGCTCAAATCCCAGCCTGGGCAGAAAATCACTAAGGGCCCTTTGGCAAGGTCCTTAATCCCCTAGTTAGTCCCGGTGTGTAGTGAGCGCCTTGCATGGCAGCACCCTGACATCAGGGTGAATGTGAGGCATTATGTAAAGCACTTTGGGTGTCTGATCCAGATGGAAAAAAGTGCTATATCAAATGCAGTCCATTTACATTTATTAATCATATTTGCTCAACCAATAATATGGATTTTTTTTTAACCAAAATTAGAGCAACTTTAACTTGTGACCCCTTTACAAACTGAAATTGACCTTGTTTATCACTGTTAGCTGTTTTTACCTCATAACTCCAAAACATTGTCATACAGTTGTATGTAAACATTTGGTCACCCCTGATGATTTTCGTGATTTTGGTTGTCTGGATCAGAAATTTCAGTTAATACGAGGTCTGTGATAAAAGTAATGGACCTTATTATTTTTTTCAAAAACCATATGGATTTGAATCACGTGTGATTACATCAGACATGCTTGAACCCTCGTGGGCATGCGAGAGTTTTTTCACGCCTGTCGGTTACGTCATTCGCCTGTGGGCAGTCTTTGAGTGAGGAGTGGCCCACCTTCTCGTTTTTTCATTGTTTAGGAATGACTCAGAGACTGCTGCTTTGTTTGATAAAATTTTTTCAAACCTGTAAGGCACAACTGAGTGGACACTATTCGATAAATTCAGCTGGTTTTCGGTAAAAATTTTAACGGCTGATGAGAGATTTTGGTCTGTAGTGTCGCTTTAAGGACGGCCCACGGCGCCTGACGGCGATCTGCGCTTCGAGGCGGCAGCATCTCGCCGTTTCAAGATGAAAACTTCCACATTTCAGGCTGTTGATCCAGTAAGTCGTCAGAGAACAGAGAACTTTCAGAAGAAGTCGGCATGAGGAGTTTATTCGTACATTCCATTGTTAACGGACATTTTGTAATGAAAGAACGTGCGGGCCGAGTCGCATGTCGGGCCGGACCCGACCGCGGGGGGTCGCGACAGGAAAAACACCTCCGTTGGAAACCTTAACGGGCAAGTTGGAACATGCCCAAGCTGTTAAACAATTTCTCAGTTACTCACTTGTTGAAAGCCATCAAAAGCCGCCTGAATTTTACAAATGGTTTTCAGCACGGAGGTGTTTTTCCTGTCGCGGCGCACACAGATTCGCCGAGTCGTCACGGAATCGACTAGGCGAATTTGCGCGCACGTCTTTCATTAAAAAATGTCCTTAAACAGTGGAATGTCCACATAAAGTCCTCATGCCGGCCTCTTCTGAATCTTCTCTGTTCTCTCACGACGTCCTGGGTGAATTAAGCCTTAAATTAGGATGTTTTCAGGTCGAAACAGGCCGACGACGGCACCTGGAAGTGCTGCACGACGTCCCGCTCCGTGGGAAGTCCTTACAGCGACAGAAACACCCCATAATCTCTCATCAGCCGTTAAACTTTTCACCGAAAACCAGCTTAATTTCTCGAATAGTGTCCACTTGGATATTCCTCACAGGTCCAGAAAAATGTTGATAAAGCAACATGCGCCGTCCGCAGCGGCTATTCAGACAAAGAGATTCCGACGGGCGGGGTGGAGCACTCCTCACTCAAGGCCTACCCACAGGTGAATGACATCACCGACACGTGTGAAAAAACTCACGCATACGCACGAGGGTTCAAGCATGTCTGACATAAAAACATATGAATCAAATCCATTTATTTTTGAAAAAATAAAAAGGACCGACTTTTTCATCACAGACCTCGTATATCATAGCAGACAAACACTGATATTTGAGAAGTGAAATGAAGTTTATAGGATTTACAGAAAGTGTGCAATAATACACTGTGGTATTGTATCACTTCCTGTTCGGAGCACAGCGCTGTTTTTCTGTATCTGTTAGCTGTTTAATCTGTGCAGTTAGATTGATCTAGTTAACTAGATAACGATTTGTTTCACAGTGTAATCTTCACGTGCCTTAACTAAAGCACTCCCTCTGCTGAATCACCTCTAAATTATTTACACATTATTCACTTTGTGTGTTTTTAGGAATCCGCTAGCTTAGCACAGCTACTAGCTCTTAGCCGGTTTAGCATGGTGGCTTCTCCTGTCTCTCCCGCACTTTTCTGCTCTGGGTGTGAAATGTTTAGTTATTCCTCGGCCTCCTTTAGCAGTAATGGTACTTGAAATAAGTGTAGCTTATTCGTAGCTTTGGAGGCCAGGCTGGGCGAATTGGAGACTCGGCTCCGCACCGTGGAAAATTCTACAGCTAGCCAGGCCCCTGTAGTCGGTGCGGACCAAGGTAGCTTAGCCGCCGTTAGTTCCCTTCCAGCAGATCCCGAGCAGCCGGGAAAGCAGGCCGACTGGGTGACCGTGAGGAGGAAGCGTAGTCCTAAACAGAAGCCCCGTGTACACCGCCAACCCGTTCACATTTCTAAACGTTTTTCCCCACTTGGTGACACACCCGCCGAGGATCAAACTCTGGTTATTGGCAACTCTGTTTTGAGAACTGTGAAGTTAGCGACACCAGCAACCATAGTCAATTGTCTTCCGGGGGCCAGAGCAGGCGACATTGAAGGAAATTTGAAACTGCTGGCTAAGGCTAAGCGTAAATTTGGTAAGATTGTAATTCACGTCGGCAGTAATGATACCCGGTTACGCCAATCGGAGGTCACTAAAATTAATATTGAATCGGTGTGTAACTTTGCAAAAACAATGTCGGACTCTGTAGTTTTCTCTGGGCCCCTCCCCAATCAGACCGGGAGTGACATGTTTAGCCGCATGTTCTCCTTGAATTGCTGGCTGTCTGAGTGGTGTCCAAAAAATGAGGTGGGCTTCATAGATAATTGGCAAAGCTTCTGGGGAAAACCTGGTCTTGTTAGGAGAGACGGCATCCATCCCACTTTGGATGGAGCAGCTCTCATTTCTAGAAATCTGGCCAATTTTCTTAAATACTCCAAACCGTGACTATCCAGGGTTGGGACCAGGAAGCAGAGTTGTAGTCTTACACACCTCTCTGCAGCTTCTCTCCCCCTGCCATCCCCTCATTACCCCATCCCCGTAGAGACGGTGCCTGCTCCCAGACTACCAACAACCAGCAAAAATCTATTTAAGCATAAAAATTCAAAAAGAAAAAATAATATAGCACCTTCAATTGCACCACAGACTAAAACAGTTAAATGTGGTCTATTAAACATTAGGTCTCTCTCTTCTAAGTCCCTGTTAGTAAATGATATAATAATTGATCAACATATTGATTTATTCTGCCTTACAGAAACCTGGTTACAGCAGGATGAATATGTTAGTTTAAATGAGTCAACACCCCCGAGTCACACTAACTGTCAGAACGCTCGTAGCACGGGCCGAGGGGGAGGATTAGCAGCAATCTTCCATTCCAGCTTATTAATTAATCAAAAACCCAGACAGAGCTTTAATTCATTTGAAAGCTTGTCTCTTAGTCTTGTCCATCCAAATTGGAAGTCCCAAAAACCAGTTTTATTTGTTATTATCTATCGTCCACCTGGTCGTTACTGTGAGTTTCTCTGTGAATTTTCAGACCTTTTGTCTGACTTAGTGCTTAGCTCAGATAAGATAATTATAGTGGGCGATTTTAACATCCACACAGATGCTGAGAATGACAGCCTCAACACTGCATTTAATCTATTATTAGACTCAATTGGTTTTGCTCAAAATGTAAATGAGTCCACCCACCACTTTAATCGTATCTTAGATCTTGTTCTGACTTATGGTATGGAAATTGAAGACTTAACAGTATTCCCTGAAAACTCCCTTCTGTCTGATCATTTCTTAATAACATTTACATTTACTCTGATGGACTACCCAGCAGTGGGGAATAAGTTTCATTACACTAGAAGTCTTTCAGAAAGCGCTGTAACTAGGTTTAAGGATATGATTCCTTCTTTATGTTCTCTAATGCCATATACCAACACAGTGCAGAGTAGCTACCTAAACTCTGTAAGTGAGATAGAGTATCTCGTCAATAGTTTTACATCCTCATTGAAGACAACTTTGGATGCTGTAGCTCCTCTAAAAAAGAGAGCTTTAAATCAGAAGTGCCTGACTTCCTGGTATAATCAATCAATCAATCAATTTTATTTATATAGCGCCAACTCACAACAAACAGTTGCCCCAAGGCGCTTTATATTGTAAGGCAAAGCCATACAATAATTACATAAAAACCCCAACGGTCAAAACGACCCCCTGTGAGCAAGCACTTGGCGACAGTGGGAAGGAAAAACTCCCTTTTAACAGGAAGAAACCTCCAGCAGAACCAGGCTCAGGGAGGGGCAGTCTTCTGCTGGGACTGGTTGGGGCTGAGGGAGAGAACCAGGAAAAAGACATGCTGTGGAGGGGAGCAGAGATCAATCACTAATGATTAAATGCAGAGTGGTGCATACAGAACAAAAAGAGAAAGAAACACTCAGTGCATCATGGGAACCCCCCAGCAGTCTACGTCTATAGCAGCATAATTAAGGGATGGTTCAGGGTCACCTGATCCAGCCCTAACTATAAGCTTTAGCAAAAAGGAAAGTTTTAAGCCTAATCTTAAAAGTAGAGAGGATGCCTGTCTCCCTGATCTGAATTGGGAGCTGGTTCCACAGGAGAGGAGCCTGAAAGCTGAAGGCTCTGCCTCCCATTCTATTCTTACAAACCCTAGGAACTACAAGTAAGCCTGCAGTCTGAGAGCGAAGTGCTCTATTGGGGTGATATGGTACTATGAGGTCCCTAAGATAAGATGGGACCTGATTATTCAAAACGTTATAAGTAAGAAGAAGAATTTTAAATTCTATTCTAGAATTAACAGGAAGCCAATGAAGAGAGGCCAATATGGGTGAGATATGCTCTCTCCTTCTAGTCCCCGTCAGTACTGTAGCTGCAGCATTTTGAATTAACTGAAGGCTTTTCAGGGAACTTTTAGGACAACCTGATAATAATGAATTACAATAGTCCAGCCTTGAGGAAATAAATGCATGAATTAGTTTTTCAGCATCACTCTGAGACAAGACCTTTCTAATTTTAGAGATATTGCGTAAATGCAGAAAAGCAGTCCTACATATTTGTTTAATATGTGCATTGAATGACATGTCCTGATCAAAAATGACTCCAAGATTTCTCACAGTATTACTAGAGGTCAGGGTAATGCCATCCAGAGTAAGGATCTGGTTAGACACCATGTTTCTAAGATTTGTGGGGCCAAGTACAATAACTTCAGTTTTATCTGAGTTTAAAAGCAGGAAATTAGAGGTCATCCATGTCTTTATGTCTGTAAGACAATCCTGCAGTTTAGCTAATTGGTGTGTGTCCTCTGGCTTCATGGATAAAGCTGGTATCATCTGCGTAACAATGAAAATTTAAGCAATGCCGTCTAATAATACTGCCTATGGGAAGCATGTATAAAGTGAATAAAATTGGTCCTAGCACAGAACCTTGTGGAACTCCATAATTAACCTCAGTCTGTGAAGAAGATTCCCCATTTACATGAACAAATTCTAATCTATTAGATAAATATGATTCAAACCACCGCAGCGCAGTGCCTTTAATACCTATGGCATGCTCTAATCTCTGTAATAAAATTTTATGGTCAACAGTATCAAAAGCAGCACTGAGGTCTAACAGAACAAGCACAGAGATGAGTCCACTGTCTGAGGCCATAAGATCATTTATAACCTTCACTAATGCTGTTTCTGTACTATGATGAATTCTAAAACCTGACTGAACTCTTCAAATAGACCATTCCTCTGCAGATGATCAGTTAGCTGTTTTACAACTACCCTTTCAAGAATTTTTGAGAGAAAAGGAAGGTTGGAGATTGGCCTATAATTAGCTAAGATAGCTGGGTCAAGTGATGGCTTTTTAAGTAATGGTTTAATTACTGCCACCTTAAAAGCCTGTGGTACATAGCCAACTAATAAAGACAGATTGATCATATTTAAGATCGAAGCATTAATTAATGGTAGGGCTTCCTTGAGCAGCCTGGTAGGAATGGGGTCTAATAAACATGTTGATGGTTTGGATGAAGTAACTAATGAAAATAACTCAGACAGAACAATCGGAGAGAAAGAGTCTAACCAAATACCGGCATCACTGAAAGCAGCCAAAGATAACGATACGTCTTTGGGATGGTTATGAGTAATTTTTTCTCTAATAGTTAAAATTTTATTAGCATTAATTAATGCTTCGATCTTAAATATGATCAATCTATCTTTATTAGTTGGCTATGTACCACAGGCTTTTAAGGTGGCAGTAATTAAACCATTACTTAAAAAGCCATCACTTGACCCAGCTATCTTAGCTAATTATAGGCCAATCTCCAACCTTCCTTTTCTCTCAAAAATTCTTGAAAGGGTAGTTGTAAAACAGCTAACTGATCTGCAGAGGAATGGTCTATTTGAAGAGTATTAGTCAGGTTTTAGAATTCATCATAGTACAGAAACAGCATTAGTGAAGGTTACAAATGATCTTCTTATGGCCTCAGACAGTGGACTCATCTCTGTGCTTGTTCTGTTAGACCTCCGTGCTGCTTTTGATACTGTTGACCATAAAATTTTATTACAGAGATTAGAGCATGCCATAGGTATTAAAGGCACTGCGCTGCGTTGGTTTGAATTATATTTATCTAATAGATTACAATTTGTTCATGTAAATGGGGAATCTTCTTCACAGACTAAGGTTAATTATGGAGTTCCACAAGGTTCTGTGCTAGGACCAATTTTATTCACTTTATACATGCTTCCCTTAGGCAGTATTATTAGACGGCATTGCTTAAATTTTCATTGTTACGCAGATGATACTCAGCTTTATCTATCCATGAAGCCAGAGGACACACACCAATTAGCTAAACTGCAGGATTGTCTTACAGACATAAAGACATGGATGACCTCTAATTTCCTGCTTTTAAACTCAGATAAAACTGAAGTTATTGTACTTGGCCTCACAAATCTTAGAAACATGGTGTCTAACCAGATCCTTACTCTGGATGGCATTACCCTGACGTCTAGTAATACTGTGAGAAATCTTGGAGTCATTTTTGATCAGGATATGTCATTCAATGCGCATATTAAACAAATATGTAGGACTGCTTTTCTGCATTTGCACAATATCTCTAAAATTAGAAAGGTCTTGTCTCAGAGTGATGCTGAAAAACTAATTCATGCATTTATTTCCTCTAGGCTGGACTATTGTAATTCATTATTATCAGGTTGTCCTAAAGTTCCCTGAAAAGCCTTCAGTTAATTCAAAATGCTGCAGCTAGAGTACTAACAGGGACTAGAAGGAGAGGCATATCTCACCCATATTGGCCTCTCTTCATTGGCTTCCTGTTAATTCTAGAATAGAATTTAAAATTCTCCTTCTTACTTATAAGGTTTGAATAATCAGGTCCCATCTTATCTTAGGGACCTCATAGTACCATATCACCCCAATAGAGCGCTTTGCTCTCAGACTGCAGGCTTACTTGTAGTTCCTAGGGTTTGTAAGAGTAGAATGGGAGGCAGAGCCTTCAGCTTTCAGGCTCCTCTCCTGTGGAACCAGCTCGCAATTCAGATCAGGGAGACAGACCCCTCTCTACTTTAAGATTAGGCTTAAAACTTTCCTTTTTGCTAAAGCTTATAGTTAGGGCTGGATCAGGTGACCCTGAACCATCCCTTAGTTATGCTGCTATAGACTTAGACTGCTGGGGGGTTCCCATGATGCACTGAGTGTTTCTTTCTCTTTTTGCTCTGTATGCACCACTCTGCAGTTAATCATTAGTGATTGATCTCTGCTCCCCTCCACAGCATGTCTTTTTCCTGGTTCTCTCCCCTCAGCCCCAACCAGTCCCAGCAGAAGACTGCCCCTCCCTGCAGCCTGTTTCTGCTTGAGGTTTCTTCCTGTTAAAAGGGAGTTTTCCTTCCCACTGTTGCCAAGTGCTTGCTCACAGGGGGTCGTTTTGACCGTTGCGGTTTTTACATAATTATTGTATGGCCTTGCCTTACAATATAAAGCGCCTTGGGGCAACTGTTTGTTGTGATTTGGCACTATATAAATAAAATTGATTTGATTTGAATAATTCTTTAAACAAAATTAGACAGGTGCATAAATTTGGGCACCCCAACAGAAAAAAATACATCAACATTTAGTAGAGCCTCCTTTTGCAGAAATAACAGCCTCTAAACGCTTCCTAAGCTTCCAATGAGAGTCTGGATTCTGGTTGAAGGTATTTTGGACCATTCTTCTTGACAAAACATCTCAGGGTTGTTGATTTCCGAGCATGGACAGCCCGCTTAAAACCACACCACAGATTTTCAATAATATTCAGGTCGGGGACTGAGATGGTCATTCCAGAACGTTGTACTTGTTCCTCTGCATGAATGCCTTAGTAGATTTTGAGCATGGTTTAAGGTTGTTGTCTTGTGAAAGATCCAGCCCCGGCGCAACTTCAACTTTGTCACTGATTCATGAACATTGTTCTCAAGAATCTGCTGATATTGACTGGAATCCATGTTACCCTCAACTTTAACAAGATTCCCAGTACCTGCACTGGCCGCACAGCCCCACAGCATGATGGAACCACCTCCAAATGTTACTGTAGATAGCAAGTGCTTTCTTGGAATGCTGTGTTCTTTTTCAGCCATGCATACCACCCCTTATGTCCAAATAACGCAATTTTAGTTCATCAGTCCACAGCACCTTATTCCAAATGTGCTTTAGTATACCTCAAGAGACTCTTGTTGTGGCGTGTACACAGAAAATGCTTCCTCTGCATTACATCATCATACGGCATCTCTTTGTGCAAGTGTGCTGTACAGCTGAACGATGCACAGAGACACTGTCTGCAACAAGATCATGTTGTAGGTCTTTGGAGCAGGTCTGTGGGTTGACTATGACTGTCTCACCATCCTTCACTTCAGCTTATCTGAGATTTTCTTGGACTGCCACTTTGGGCCTTAACTAGTACTGTATTTCCTCACTATGTTCCTCACAGTGGAAACTGACAGCTGAAATCTCTGAGATAGCTTTTTGTATCCTTCCCCTAAACCATGATGTTGAACAATCTTTGTTTTCAGGTCATTTGAGAGTTTTTTTAGAGGCTCCCATGTTGCCACTCATTAGAATAGATGCAAAGAAAGGAAACAAGACCCTTTCTCATGATTGGATTCAACTGTGTAAAGAGGTCAAGTGTCACTGAGCTTACCAAACCAATTTTGTGTTCCAATAATTAGTGTTGAATGTATTCAAATCAATAAAATGACAAGGGTGCCCATATTTATGCACCTGCCCTAATTTTGTTTAAAGAATTATTGCACACTTTCTGTAAATACTATAAACTTCATTTCACTTCTCAAATATCAGTGTCTTTGTCTGCTATATGATATATTTAACTGAAAGTTCTGATCCAGACAACCGATGATTTATAAAGGAAAATCATGAAAATTATCAGGGGTGCCCAAACTTTTACATAAAACTGTACATCATCCAAACTATGACTTTTTAGAATCTTTATGATCAGATAAACAATGTGGTATAACTTGAAATACAATTGGAGTGTTTCTAAATTTTGACTCCTACCGGTCTACTGCTACCACCCTGGATAGCCACCATATAAATATAATATACATATATACTGAAGCTGAAATGTGTCATTTAGTTCTCTTAAGTGGTACTGATTAGGTCAAAATTGTCTACTGGCTCATGGACTATATGACACCAGTGCTTTACCAGGTCAACCAAAGCTAGTCAAGCTAGTAGGATCACATGTCAGTCTGGATTTCACCTTGTAGCTGACTCACTCCTAATTATTGGTTGGCTGATTTAGTGTCTTTAGTGATTAAGATTGTCTTTAAAATGACGAGCATCAGTATCTCCAAAGCCGAGGTGTCTTCAGGTGATGTTTCATCTAGTCAACAGTCCAAAACTTATTTTATAGCTACATCAGCAGAAAAATGAGAGCAAATAAATTTTGTGAAACTGCAGCCAGGGAATGATTGTTTTTGTTAATTTATTGCTTAAACGATAATCTAAATAGTTGATTTATTTTCATGTTGATTTATGTGTGAGTTCGTGGAGCAGTTTTCTGAGAGGGAGCTCCGACTGATCTTATCATTTTGAATTTGTCGTTAATGCAGTTTGTTTTGCAGTTTGTAACCGCCGCTGTGCCATCGAGTGACGCAGCCGCGAGAGGCGGCGTTTGGTGATGTATGACGGTATAGCAGTGGAAAACGTTTTCACTCCTACCTCTCACCGCTGTGTTTCAAGAGATAAATGACATATGATCACATTTATCTCCCCGTATATTGCGATGTTTGTGTTGTGGAAGAGATGATATCCAGAAACTACAAGGGTGATACTTTCCAAAGTTGAACTCTGCTAGGCGATAATCTATAGAATGGCAAGTTTCACTGCAATAAAGTCCACGTGACTTTACCGCACACACCAGGGTTAGGGACTCAGTCTTCCAGTTGCCACAATTGGTATCAAACGCACCCGATGTCAGACTTGTCTGAGGTCTTAGGTGACCTTATGTGCCAAGTAGTTTATTATAGTCTTTGCCCCCTGGTGCCACAGTTAGCTCAGTACATTAGCAAAATCAAACCTCTCAGATTTTTAGGTGACCACGTGTCGAGTTTCACCTTAATTCACCAGGGTCTTTGTCAAGATATTTTTTTACGTACAGTTTTAGACGCTCTGCCCCCTGGTGGCTACAATTAGAGTCAAAACATCCCAAATATCAACTTCTTCAAGATTTTAATGACGTGACCTTGGTTTACGAAGTTTTCATCTTAATAAAGTCTTTGTCAGATGTCACACACACACACCAGGTTTCAGAGTCTCCTGCCCTCTTGTGGCGAAAGTTGGAATTGCAATGCGCCCAATGTCAAACTTGTCCAAGGTCCTATACTAAAGTGAACTCTTGTATCAACTTTCACTCTGATACACAAAATGTTTGTGGAGATCTCACGGACGCAGCAGGCGGGGAGTCACACGGTTCCTTTGTAACCTGCTTCACCTTTAGAAAAACCAAAAATGCTGACGCTGCCTCTTGGAGAACAAGTTAGTGTTGCACTTTAGAGAACTAATGTCAGTTTGTGTTTGATAGGAACAGACCGTTTGATCTGTGCGAGGTTGCCCGCGGCCGTGTCTGAAAATACTTTATAAGAGCTTGTTTGTGTCGAATGTTTAATGACCTGAATTCATCTGTACTTTATTTAATTCTGACACATGTTTCTTTTTTTTTGCAATAGTTTTAGTTTGTAAAGAATTTAACATTACATTGGAGAATTTTTTTTATTTTTTGCATTTTCCAGTAAATTCAATAATGATGTTTCCAGATTAAAAATCTTTATTTTCATATATCACTTCATAATTTCACCCCAAACACGTTCACTGAAATGTGAACATTGTTGACTGAACAGCTGACGTACATCATGTGTTTATTTATCCTCAGCAAACATCCAGTTTGTGTGTGTCTTTATTTTTTATATATATTAACTTTGTACAAGAAAAGTCTCTCTATGTTTTGGAGATGTCAGGAGGCATAAACATTTCTTTGGAGCAAGAAGAAGTTTGTACTTTTAAAGTGCTGCTCCAGTTATGTGTAAATAAACAATTAGGAGGACATTTGTTCCACATCGTGTCCCCGTCTTTCCATTTTTCTCACTCTTTCTTTGTCTTCTTTTCAAACAGGGTTAGAAAAGATCTGAGGTTTTTGGTGTGTAAACCACTGGAACAGGACTAACGGTGTCCTAATGGGGATCCCTGAGGAGCCCCTTTGGTCAGAAATCATGGTGTCAAACTTTTATAGTTTGAGCTGCTAAAATTCCAGCTGTTAGTTTTTAACAAGTGGAATTGATGTGATTTGGAATGCTCACCCAGTGCATCCTGGGAAGTGCCACACCCTGCAGTAAGTTATGTACAGACAAAAGTGAGAGGTGTGAAAATGATTAAACTGGGCAATTTGTTGCATTGTGTTGTCTCTAAAATGGTTGAGCTTCAGTTTGGCAGCTCTTACTGAAAATGTAAAAATCTGTACAGCTGGCAATTGACCAATAATTATTAGTTTAAAGCTGCAGCTGGAGCAGAGGATCTTCGATTTATAGATCTGATAAATTCCATACACACAAAGTGATGACAGAAAAAAAGCATTTTCAGACTGAACCAATTGCTTCAGAAAATGAATTGCTGCTTCAGAATGATTGAAACAAACAAAGCATCTGAGAAGCTTTTAAAAACAAACAAAAAATCCCTAAGTGAACCATCCCAGGGTCCCAACAGCAGAACTGGCAGTTTGTGGCACCTCAGCGACTCCTCTGCTGTCCAGAGAAACACTGTATAGCTATTTTATTTTATTTTATTTTTGTTAAGGAAATGTATTTATCTCCTACATTTTGCCGAACATATGTTTGCTCAATCATGTTTACGCAATAACATGACAAAAGTTGACTTTTACATGAATAAAACCAAGAAATACAACTGAGGTCCCATACGACTGGCAACCAGTTCTCACAGATTCAGATTGTTTATTGTCATTGTAACATAGTGCAATGAAAAGTACGGCGCAGCCTTTCAGTGCAAATATAAACCTGAGTAAACCACACGCGGACTTAAAAGGTTTGGAGAGGAAAGGAAAAATAAACAAAATTTAACATAGTGAAAAAGGTGTTCAAAGTGCATTAAAAAAATAAAGCAATTATAAGAATGTAGCAAAAAAAGATTGTATGTAAAAAAAAAAAAAAATGGAGAAGGTGCTCCCATCTTGTCTGCGAACATAGATAGAGCTCTACAGGGAGGGTAACATTAGGACTTTACAGCAGACCACGGAGCAGGTGATTAGAGACCCTGCAAGGCTTATGACAAATGTGGGTGTGGAATCCATTAGCTAAGCGAGGAAATTCCACTATGGTGTTAGTGCAGTTTATCTGCCAGGGAGGGAAATTCAACAAGTTGAGATTGTGGCCTGTTTCTGTAGACGTGTCCATAAAAATCATGGAGGGATATACTTTGCAAACTTAATCCCATATCACTACACTGGATGATGTTGAAATTGAGGATGGTCCCCTGACTGTTCCAGCAAATAAAATATTTCCTGTCTGCTACCTACAACTCGTGTGGAATGTCTCAAACCAAAACCTACTTCCAGGCATTATATATGCTACTCTGAAACCACCCCTAAATCCAAACAGTCCAACTGTCAACCCCACTGAGATCCTTAGACTGGGTCTCATTAACATAAGATCACTGTCCTCAAAATCACTGTTGATTAATGATCTAATTATGGATCATCACTTAGATACGATTGGGTTATGTGAAACCTGGCTTAAACCTACAGCTGTCCTCCCCTTAAATGAGGCCTGCCCACCAGTGTACACATTTAGTCATGTCCTCCATGATGCGAAGCAAGGTAGGGGTGTTGCTCTTAATAACCAAAGCATATTTAGTTTAGGTTTAGGTTTTAAGTTTGGCTTATTAGCTGTTGGAGATCATTAATATAATTTGTTTGAACATCTGATTCTATGCTCTGCCCACGATGCTACGTATTGCCAAGGTCACAAGAATAAAATTTAGTCGTATTACTTTTCACTGTAGATAGGCCCCCTGGCCCATACTCTGAATTCTTAGATGAATTTGGTGCGTTCATCTCTAACTTGTCAACTAGTGCAGATAACATTCTGATTATTGGTGACTTCAACATTCATATAAATAAACCTTCTGATCCCTCTGCAAATCATTTATGGAAATTATGGCTGTATTAGGATTCCAGCAATGCATTCAGGAATCGACGCACATTAGTGGAAATACCCTGGATTTGGTTCTCACACGTGGTATTGCTGTCACAAATACTGACATCATACCTCTTGCATTGGTGGCCTCTGATCACTCACTTATTAGGTTTACAGTTTCGCTGCCATATTTAGTGGAACAACAACAACCTTATTATCACTACAGCGACACATCAACTCCTCAACTGCAACTGAACCTGAAGCCAGACTGCCTGATGTCTTAGCTTCACATCTGGAAATTGCCCAATCAATAGGCAGTCTTGTGGATAGTTTAAACACAGCACTCAAAACTACACTCGACATGATTGCGCCACCTATATTAAAACCACATCCCCCAAAACACAGTCACCTTGGTTCAATGATTACTTGCGTGACCTCAAGCATGAGGCTAGAGGTCTAGAACGGAAATGGCGTAGTTCAAAATTAGAAGTATTCCACCTTGCGTGGCGTGATGCTATCTTAGACTATAAGCATGCATTACTGGCTACGAAGTGGACATATTACTCTGATTTGATCAACAAAAACAAGCATAACTCAAAGTTCTTGTTCGACACAGTGGCAACACTTATTCATGGACAACCACCTGTAGTTCGTCTCCTTTTACAGCACAACATTTCTTGGATTACTCGAGAAGAAAATATAAGACATTAGGTTAAACATATCCCAGCATGCGGGCAGCACGGTGGCTTAGTGGTTAGCACTGTTGCCTCACAGCGAGAAGGTTCAAATCAAATCAAATCAATTTTATTTATGTAGCGCCAAATCACAACAAACAGTTGCCCCAAGGCGCTTTATATGTAAGGCAAAGCCATACAATAATTACGGAAAAACCCCAACGGTCAAAACGACCCCCTGTGAGCAAGCACTTGGCGACAGTGGGAAGGAAAAACTCCCTTTTAACAGGAAGAAACCTCCAGCAGAACCAGGCTCAGGGAGGGGCAGTCTTCTGCTGGGACTGGTTGGGGCTGAGGGAGAGAACCAGGAAAAAGACATGCTGTGGAGGGGAGCAGAGATCAATCACTAATGATTAAATGCAGAGTGGTGCATACAGAGCAAAAAGAGAAAGAAACACTCAGTGCATCATGGGAACCCCCCAGCAGTCTAAGTCTATAGCAGCATAACTAAGGGATGGTTCAGGGTCACCTGATCCAGCCCTAACTATAAGCTTTAGCAAAAAGGAAAGTTTTAAGCCTAATCTTAAAAGTAGAGAGGGTGTCTGTCTCCCTGATCTGAATTGGGAGCTGGTTCCACAGGAGAGGAGCCTGAAAGCTGAAGGCTCTGCCTCCCATTCTACTCTTACAAACCCTAGGAACTACAAGTAAGCCTGCAGTCTGAGAGCGAAGCGCTCTATTGGGGTGATATGGTACTGAGGTCCCTAAGATAAGATGGGACCTGATTATTCAAAACCTTATAAGTAAGAAGAAGAATTTTAAATTCTATTCTAGAATTAACAGGAAGCCAATGAAGAGAGGCCAATATGGGTGAGATATGCTCTCTCCTTCTAGTCCCGTCAGTACTCTAGCTGCAGCATTTTGAATTAACTGAAGGCTTTTCAGGGAACTTTTAGGACAACCTGATAATAATGAATTACAATAGTCCAGCCTAGAGGAAATAAATGCATGAATTAGTTTTTCAGCATCACTCTGAGACAAGACCTTTCTAATTTTAGAGATATTGCGCAAATGCAAAAAAGCAGTCCTACATATTTGTTTAATATGCGCATTGAATGACATATCCTGATCAAAAATGACTCCAAGATTTCTCACAGTATTACTAGAGGTCAGGGTAATGCCATCCAGAGTAAGGATCTGGTTAGACACCATGTTTCTAAGATTTGTGGGGCCAAGTACAATAACTTCAGTTTTATCTGAGTTTAAAAGCAGGAAATTAGAGGTCATCCATGTCTTTATGTCTGTAAGACAATCCTGCAGTTTAGCTAATTGGTGTGTGTCCTCTGGCTTCATGGATAGATAAAGCTGGTATCATCTGCGTAACAATGAAAATTTAAGCAATGCGTCTAATAATACTGCCTAAGGGAAGCATGTATAAAGTGAATAAAATTGGTCCTAGCACAGAACCTTGTGGAACTCCATAATTAACCTTAATCTGTGAAGAAGATTCCCCATTTACATGAACAAATTGTAATCTATTATATAAATATGATTCAAACCACCGCAGCGCAGTGCCTTTAATACCTATGGCATGCTCTAATCTCTGTAATAAAATTTTATGGTCAACAGTATCAAAAGCAGCACTGAGGTCTAACAGAACAAGCACAGAGATGAGTCCACTGTCTGAGGCCATAAGAAGATCATTTGTAACCTTCACTAATGCTGTTTCTGTACTATGATGAATTCTAAAACCTGACTGAAACTCTTCAAATAGACCATTCCTCTGCAGATGATCAGTTAGCTGTTTTACAACTACCCTTTCAAGAATTTTTGAGAGAAAAGGAAGGTTGGAGATTGGCCTATAATTAGCTAAGATAGCTGGGTCAAGTGATGGCTTTTTAAGTAATGGTTTAATTACTGCCACCTTAAAACCTGTGGTACATAGCCAACTAACTAATGAAAAACTCAGACAGAACAATCGGAGAGAAAGAGTCTAACCAAATACCGGCATCACTGAAAGCAGCCAAAGAGAATGATATGTCTTTGGGATGGTTATGAGTAATTTTTTCTCTAATAGTTAAAATTTTATTAGCAAGAAAGTCATGAAGTCATTACTAGTTAAAGTTAAGGAATACTCGGCTCAATAGAGCTCTGACTCTTTGTCAGCCTGGCTACAGTGCTGAAAAGAAACCTGGGGTTGTTTTTTTTCTTCAATTAGTGATGAGTAGTAAGATGTCCTAGCTTTACGGAGGGCTTTTTTATAGAGCAACAGACTCTTTTTCCAGGCTAAGTGAAGATCTTCTAAATTAGTGAGATGCCATTTCCTCTCAAGCTTACGGGTTATCTGCTTTAAGCTGCGAGTTTGTGAGTTATACCACGGAGTCAGGCACTTCTGATTTAAAGCTCTCTTTTTCAGAGGAGCTACAGCATCCAAAGTTGTCCTCAATGAGGATATAAAACTATTGACGAGATAATCTATCTCCCTTACAGAGTTTAGGTAGCTACTCTGCACTGTGTTGGTATATGGCATTAGAGAACATAAAGAAGGAATCATATCCTTAAACCTAGTTACAGCGCTTTCTGAAAGACTTCTACTGTAATGAAACTTATTCCCTACTGCTGGGTAGTCCATCAGAGTAAATGTAAATGTTATTAAGAAATGATCAGACAGAAGGGGTTTTCAGGAAATACTATTAAGTCTTCAATTTCCATACCATAAGTCAGAACAAGATCTAAGATATGATTAAAGTGGTGGGTGGACTCATTTACATTTTGAGCAAAGCCAATCGAGTCTAATAATAGATTAAATGCAGTGTTGAGGCTGTCATTCTCAGCATCTGTGTGGATGTTAAAATCGCCCACTATAATTATCTTATCTGAGCTAAGCACTTACTCAGACAAAAGGTCGGAAAATTCACAGACAAGACAAGAAGGTTGTGGGTTCAATTCCCGTGGCCTTTCTGTGTGGAGTTTGCATGTTCTCCCTGTGTTTGCGTGGGTTTCCTCCGGGTGCTCCGGTTTCCTCCCACTTCCAAAGACATGCGGGTTAGGTGGATTGGAATCTTTAAATTGTCCGTAGGTGTGTGTGTGGGTGTGTCTGTGTTTGTTTGTCTATTTGTGGCCCTGCGACAGACTAGCGTCCTGTCCTGGGTGTACCCCGCCTCACGCTCTATGACTGGGATAGGCTCCAGCCCCCCGTGACCCTTAATTGGACTAAGCGGTAGAAGATGGATGGATGGATATCCCAGCATGCCTTAATCCAGCCACTACACCCTGCTATTTAGGTGGGCGCCATTACTGAGGTATTACCTAGATTTACAGAATTTGATAGTATCTCACTAGACATGCTGACAAAACTTGTAATGTTGACAAAAAGCACAATCCATGAAGAGAAGAGGGTGTTGTTACCCTGTTAGTCCAGGTGGGTCAGCGTGGTGTGGAGGGCAAAGGTCACGGCGTCCTCTGTTGACCTGTTGACCTTGTAAGTGAATTGGTTTGGGTCTGAAGTGGGTGTTCGGAATAACATGATGTGACTTCTAACCAGTTTCTTAAAACACTTCATCACCACTGGTGTGAGTGCAGCAGGCCGGTGGTCACTGAGGCTGGTTATGGGGGATTTCTTGGGTTGGGGGACAATGGTGGAGGTCTGCAGGCATGATGGGACAGCAGACTGTATCAGGGACCGGTTGAAGATTTTGCTGAGAATTCCAGTAAGCTGGTCTGCACATTCTGTCAGTACCCGTCTGGAGACATCGTCGGGGCCCGTTGTTTTGCGTGGGTTGACACCCCTCAGTGTGCGTCTCATCTCGTGCTCCCCCACCGTGAAGTTGCTCCCAGCCACTGATGGCGGCGTGGCTGCTCCTGGTGTCAGAGTCTCAAAGTAAGCAAAGAAGAGAGTTAACTCTCTGTCAATATGGCGTCGCTTTCAGCAGCTCTGATGCCGGGTTTCAGTCAATCAATCAAATTTTATTTGTTAAGCGTCTTACAACAACCTAAGTTGACCAAAGCGCTGTACATAAAAATCGCATTTAAAATATAGTTAAAAAGAGGAACACTGATTCATTTTATTCCCAAGTCTAAAAAGACTAAGTATCAAAAGCACATCTAAACAAATACATTTTGAGTTTTGTTTTAAAAAGGGGCAGATCTGAGATGGCACGCAAGTCAAGGGGCAGCGAGTTCCAAAGTTTAGGACCTGCTACTGCGAAAGCACGATCACCCCACTGTTTGCTTCGAGAGCTGGGCTGCTCCAACAAGTAGAGCTGTGCAGATCGTAGAAATCTGCTGGGCTGGTGAAGAGTCAGACTCTCACATAGATACGCAGGTGTGAAGCTGTGGATGGAGCAGAAAACAAACAGGAGAAGTTTGTATTGGATCCTGTATTGCACTGGCAGCCAGTGGAGAGAGCGCAGGGTTTGTAGTTGGTGAGGTACTGGACCCCCGTCCACGCCTGCTGTTGTTACTGTCCAGGTGGCCATGGATCCTCCTCCTGAAGTCTTCCTTATTGTTCCTGATGCCTCTCTTCAGGTTGGTGCCAGCTGTGTAGAGAACCTGATCACCAGCTCTGAAGGTGGAGTTTCTCTCTCTCAGCAGCTGCTTCACTTCCCTGGTCATCCAGGGTTTCTGACCCAGATGTGTTTCTCCACTGTGGCCGCATCTACAGTTCTTAATGTAACACAGTACAGTGTCTGTAAACATGCCCAGGTCCTCATCCTGAAAGACGTCCCAGTCGGTGCTGTTGAAGCCGTCCTGCCCCGTCTGGCTGTGTTTTCACTGTCTTAATGGTGGTGGGGGTGGATATATTGCAGGGATATGTGGTCGGACTTGTGGCGGTGGTGCAGGTCTGCTGGCCCTGGAGCCTCGCTGTGCTGTAGTACAGACTGTCAAAGGAGTGCCACTGAGGTATGAAGCTGTCACTCAAGCGGCACCTGAATGCCAACAAGGTGTCACTGTCCAGTACTACTAAAGGGATGGTGGTGTTGCTTCAGCAGATGATTTCTTTTGATTGACAGTTGAGTGACATAATAAGGCTGATGTTCCCCTTCACAGACCAACGTGATTTAACTATGAGGCATTAAAATCAGGCAAACATGTTGAAAGCATATAAATAAAAAGTAAGTCCCTTCAACTGCTTCCTTGTTTTCACTCAGGGTCGCCACAGCAAATCCAAGGCAGAATTGGCACAGGTTTTACACCCGATGCCCTTCCTGGCGCAACTCCACATTACATAGAGAAATGTGGCAAGTGGGATTTGAACCGGGAACCTTCCACACTGAAACTAAGCGCACTAACCACTTGTCCACCCCCCCCCCCTGCTTATTGCCCTTCCTGACACAACTCCAGCGTCACCTGCTGGTGTGCCCAAGTCCTTATGCTGTGCTCAAACGGACAATGGCGGAGCAAAGCTGAGCACTCAACAGCCAATCATCTCAGCGTCTCGTCCTCAGGAAGACCAATCCTGAGACGCAGCTCTAACGGCCAACGTGTTCCCATTCTGGTAGACCAATGGGAAAAGGCGTTATATTCGGCAGCAGTCAGCAGCGCGAGTTTCGTCTGTCGGATGAGAGAATACACACATTCGCTGAAGTAAGTCATTTCTCCTTCATGATCTCTCGCTGTTAGCAAAACAGGGATTTTGGTATGTATTAAAGCCATACGATAAATGCTATGTCTGTGCTAATTTTGATCGGAAACTCTCGACTAGCTGTGCTTGTTTGCTCAGGGTCTCAGTATGGGGACCTTAAAACCAGTGTGATCTCACAACAGCCTTATGGCTCTTCAGATGAACTTGTGGTTTCAAGTGAAGCTGTTCATACCGGCCTGCACGGTACGACCGAGACGTCGCTAACGCAGTACCAGCAGTGGAGAGGCGGGCCTTTCCAGGTGGTCAGACCGAAGAAGTCCTTTACCTGCTCGTACTGCAGCAAGATTTGAGCGAGCGGGCCACCTGGAAAGACATTACGAATTCATATGGGGAGAAACCATATGGCTGCCACATCTGTGGGCGATGCTTCAACCAGAAGAGCAGCCTCAAAGGCCACATGAAGACACACAGAATAGGTAAGCAAAAGACACGGTACACAGGCAACTTTGCTGTGATCTGGTGCTATATAAATGAATTAAGTTGAAATTGAAATTAATCCTTCAAAGCGTATATAGTGAAATTCAAAGCGCATATTAAACAAATATGTAGGACTGCTTTTTTGCATTTACGCAATATCTCTAAAATTAGAAAGGTCTTGTCTCAGAGTGATGCTGAAAAACTAATTCATGCATTTATTTCCTCTAGGCTGGACTATTGTAATTCATTATTATCAGGTTGTCCTAAAAGTTCCCTAAAAAGCCTTCAGTTAATTCAAACTAAACTTAATTCATGCTGCAGCTAGAGTACTGACGGGGACTAGAAGGAGAGAGCATATCTCACCCATATTGGCCTCTCTTCATTGGCTTCCTGTTAATTCTAGAATAGAATTTAAAATTCTTCTTCTTACTTATAAGGTTTTGAATAATCAGGTCCCATCTTATCTTAGGGACCTCGTAGTACCATATCACCCCAATAGAGCGCTTCGCTCTCAGACTGCAGGCTTACTTGTAGTTCCTAGGGTTTGTAAGAGTAGAATGGGAGGCAGAGCCTTCAGCTTTCAGGCTCCTCTCCTGTGGAACCAGCTCCCAATTCAGATCAGGGAGACAGACACCCTCTCTACTTTAAGATTAGGCTTAAAACTTTCCTTTTTGCTAAAGCTTATAGTTAGGGCTGGATCAGGTGACCCTGAACCATCCCTTAGTTATGCTGCTATAGACGTAGACTGCTGGGGGTTCCCATGATGCACTGTTTCTTCTCTTTTTGCTCTGTATGCACTCTGCATTTAATCATTAGTGATCGATCTCTGCTCCCCTCCACAGCATGTCTTTTTCCTGGTTCCTCCCCCAGTCCCAGCAGAAGACTGCCCCTCCCTGAGCCTGGTTCTGCTGGAGGTTTTTCCTGTTAAAAGGGAGTTTTTCCTTCCCACTGTAGCCAAGTGCTTGCTCACAGGGGGTCGTTTTGACCGTTGGGGTTTTACATAATTATTGTATGGCCTTGCCTTACAATATAAAGCGCCTTGGGGCAACTGTTGTTGTGATTTGGCACTATATAAAAAAATTGATTGAATTGATTGAATTGAAATCTTGATCCAGAATCCGGATTTGGATCCGGATCATCTCCAAATTTCAGTGGAGTCTTTCATGCCCTAATATCTATCTGTGGTGCAAACCCAGTGAGAATCTGTAAAGTAGTTTTGATATAATCCTTCAAAGCCTATTAAGTGAAACGATCCAGATCAGCTCCAAAATTTAATGGAGTCTTCCATGACCTAATGTGTATCTGTGGTGAAAATTTTGTCAAAATCCGTGCAGTAGTTTTGACATAATCCTGCTAAAAGACAGACAGACAGACAAATAAACGTAGATTTTTTTTTTTACATCCTTGGCAGATGTATAATTATTACAAATGTTACTGATGCCTCTATTTGAGAATATGAAAGATTTTTTTCTTAGTCAGATAATCAGTTTCAAAATAAAGACTGTAAAGTTAAAGTAAAAGGTTAACTGTGGGAAATTCAGCGGTGGTAGTGAAGTTTAGTGAATGACAAAAAACCTTCCTGAGTACTGTATTTCCAGACTACAAGATGCATTTTATTTATGTTGCTGGAGTGGTAATACAACCCCAATTCCAATGAAGTTGGGACCTTGTGTGAAATGTAAATAAAAACAGAATACAATGATTTTCAAATCCTCTTCAACCTATATTCAGTTGGATACACCACAAAGACAAGATGTTTAATGTTCAAACTGATAAACGTTATTGTTTTTGTGCAAATATTTGCTCATTTTGAAATGGATGCCTGCAAGATGTTTCAAAAATGTTGGGGGGGCAACAAAAGACTGGGAAAGTTGATGAATCCTCAAAGAACACCTGTTTGGAAGATTCCACAGGTGAACAGGTTAATTAGAAACAGGTGAGTGTCATGATTGGGTATAAAAGGAGCATCCCCAAAAGGCTCAGCCGTTCACAAGCAAAGATGGGGTGAGGATCACCACTACAACAGTTTAAGAACAATGTTTCTCAATGTTCGACTGCAAGGAATGTAGGGATTCCATCATCTACAGTCCAATATAATCAGAAGATTCTGAGAATCTGGAGAACTTTCTACACGTAAGAGGCAAGGCCGAAAACCAACAGTGAATGCCCGTGACCTTTGATCCCTCAGGTGGCATTGCATTAAAAACCAACATCATTGTGTAAGGATCTTACCGCGTGGGCTCAGGAACACTTCAGAAAACCATTGTCAGTTAACACAGTTCATCACTACATCTACAAGTGCAACTCAAAACTTACCATGGAAAGTGAAAGCCAAACATCAACAACATCCAGAAATGCCGCTGCCTTCTCTGGGCCCGAGCTCATTTGAAATGGACAGACACAAAGTGGAAAAGTGTACTGTGGTCTGATGAGTCCACATTTCAAATTGTTTTTGGAAACCATGGACGTCATTTCCTCTGGACAAAAGAGGAAAAAGACCATCCAGATTGTTAGCAGTGCAAAGTTCAAAAGCCAGCATCTGTGATGGTATGGGGGTGTGTTAGTGCCCATGGCATGGGCAACTTACACATCTGTGATGGCACCATCAATGCTGAAAGGTACATCCAGGTTTTGGAGCAACACATGCTGCCATCCAAGCAACGTCTTTTTCAGGGACGTCCCTGTTTATTTCAGAAAGACAATGCCAAGCCACATTCTGCACATGTTCCAACAGCGTGGCTTCGTAGTAAAAGAGTGCGGGTACTAGACTGGCCTGCCTGCAGTCCAGACCTGTCGCCCATGAAAATGTGTGGGGCATTATGAAGCGCAAAATACGACAACGGAGACCCGGACTGTTGAACAACTGAAGTCATACAGTAAACATACCACTGTCCCAACTTTTAGAAACCTGTTGCAGGCATCCATTTCAAAATGAGCAAATATTGCAAAAACAATAAAGTTTATCAGTTTGAACATTAAATATCTTGTCTTTGTGGTGTATTCAAGTGAATATAGGTTGAAGAGGATTTGAAAATCATTGTGTTCTGTTTTTATTTACATTTTACACAACGTCCCAACTTCATTGGAATTGGGGTTGTAATCCAAACACTGAGTCAGTCATGTACATGAAGCCACAGTTAAAGGATTTTCGAATTTAGAATCAGTGAATGAGAGCTGCACAGTTGCAAATATGGCTGAGCTGTTAACCCCTTCTAAGCCTGAATTATCCCATCGATGTGAACTTTCACTTTTTTTTGATATTAGCAAGCCAAAATGAGGCGGGTGGTAGGGGGATTATAGAAGGTATTGGAGGTACAATATTTGACGTTCCACGCGAAATTCTGCCTGAAGACAGCGTGACCAATATTATATTCGTCAGAACGCTGGCCCTTCACACAAATACTTACCGTTTTAGTGTCAGATGGCATCAGGTCTGTTCTGCCTTGTGCACAACTCTCGTGCTGCTGTACTGGTGCATCAAACAGACGTCATTGTCGTGCGACTACTTGTTTTAATTTAATTGACTTTTAATTGACTTTAATAATAAAAAATTTAACAAAAATTAATTTAAGTTAGGACAGGCGTTTAATCAACTTTAATAAGAAAAAATTAATAAAAATTAATTCAGGGTGGTTGATAATCACCTTTAATAAAAAATGTTTTTATTTAGGGCGAGCGTTTAATTGACTTTAATAATAAAAATATTTAATAAATTAATTTAGGGTGGGCAATTAATACACTTTAATAAACAACGTTTTTATTTAGGATTGGTGTTTAATTGACTTTAATAATAAAAAATTTAATTTAAAAAAATGAATTTAAGTTAGGACGGCATTTAATCAACTTTAAGAAAAAAATAAAAATTAATTCAGGGTGGTTGATTAATCACCTTTAATAAAAAAAAATGTTTTATTTAGGGCGAGCGTTTAATCGACTTTAATAATAAAAAATTTAATAAAAATTCACTTAGGGTGGGCGATTAATAAACTTTAATAAACAATGTTTTTATTTAGGATTGGTGTTTAATTGACTTTAATAATAAAATATTTAATTTAACAAAAATTCATTAAGTTAGGGCGGGTGTTTAATCAGCTTTAAAAAAAATAAAATAATAAAAATTAATTTAGGTGGGTGATTAATCAAGTTTAATAAAAATGTTTTTATTTAGGGTAGGCACGTACGAGGTATTCAACTTTAATATTAAACATTTAATTTAGGGAGGGCAATTAATCAACTTTAATAAAAATGTTTTTATTTAAGCCGGGCGTTTAATCGACTTTAACAATAAAAAATATTTAACAAAAATTATTTTAAGTTAGGGTGTGTTGGGGGGTTTGGCTGGACATTTTTGTGTTGTTTTCTTTTCTTTGCTCTCCAGGTGGTATGCAAACTGTTTTTTGTCTGTGGAGAAGGTGCTGGCAGAAGAGTCCTTCACCCTCATCAGCATTATTAGCTGCACCTGTGGAGGATGTTCACGTGCAGGCCTACTGACTCGCAGCACCTGTGGATGATGCTCACGTGTAAACTTAAAGACTTTCAGCTGAAGCAGATAATGAGATGGCGTTCTGCATTTAAGCCATGAGTGATTTGAGCAGAATTGCCAGGAACTCGACCTTGTGACGTTCGTTTGTGAGATGCTGAGGACCGCGCCAGGGTTTGACACATCGTGCCTGTGAAGGAGGACGGGTGAGGGACACATGCTGTCATCACACATCAGAGGTGATTGATTGTCTGAATAAGTGTTAACAGTAATTTGGTATTTTGTTACGCAGTATATTTGAACATTGATGAGAATTGTGCAGCTCCCTTCTCACTGCCGTGGCGTACGGACTGATGATCCTCCACCTGTTGTGAGAAGCTGCTCATTTACATAAAGCTTAAATTCAGACCTGAATGTGTTGCTGATAGTGTGTGCCTTTGAATGATATTTGTTGTAGCTCTGTTGACTTACCTCACCTTTTCCATCCTTCACAGAGTCAATTTGTCGTATCCACCTGGGGGGTGTTCGGCGGTGAGTCTGGGTCCAGAAGCGCCGAGCTTTGATCCATTTTGGCGCTGGAGAGCGTGCCGTCCTTCACCTCGCCAGACAAACGCACATTTATGTTGTACACCAATTATTGCACGGGAGAAAATAAAATTGGAACTGCTTTCTGGTTATTTAGCGCTGGGTTCAGTCAGACGCAGGTCCGCTCCTCAACCCGCGTCTGCACATAACAGGGTGGGCGATTAATCAACCTTAATGAAAAATATTTTTATTTAGTGCTGGTGTTTAATTGACTTTAATAATAAAATATTTAATTTAACAAAAATAATTGAATTAAGTTGGGGCAGCGTTTAATCAACTTTAATAAAAATGGTTTTATTTAGGGCGGGTGCTTAATCGACTTTAATAATAAAAATATATTTTTTTTTTTAACAAAAATTAATTTATTGAAGTTAGGCTGTGTGTTTAATAAACTTTTAATAAAAATGTATTTAAAGTGGGTGTTTAATTGACTTTAATAATACAATATTTACTTCAACAAAACATTATTTAATTGAAGTTAGGGTGGGCAATTAACCAACTTTAATAAAAAATAAATAAATTAAGGACAGGTGTTTCACCTTTCATTAAAAGGGGATGGGCAGATGCTCTGAGGGGTTGGGAGGGGGTTCTGATACAGTAATGTTTTTGTGGATCATTACAAATACTTTACCCTGAAAAGTACTAAGTAGTCACAAGTCTTTTATGGAAAAAAACACATTGATAATTGTTTTAGAATCAAACTGCAGCCCTCTGGCTTGTAATCAAATTGTGAGGTGCCTAAATATTCTTACCTTATTATTTACATTTATGAAGAGTCTCCCAGGAGGCGGCTGCAGGTCGTAGAGTCAGAAGTTGATCTATGAACAATCATCATAATTGCAGTGCTTCTCTCTGTGTCTGTGTCTCTGTCTCTCCAAAGGGGAGAATATGGACCTGCAGGAGTCACATCAGCTGATGTTTTCGATGCCCAATAATCATCCACTGGAGAACCTCTGTGAATCCAAATCTGGCCTGGCAGCTTTACAGGAGGGGCTCCCAGGCTCCGCCTACAGCGAAGCTGCCGGCGAGCAGGTGTTGATGCTAAAGGTCGAACAAAACGAGGATTTTCAAACCCTCGGTCAGGCAGAAAACGACGTGGGGTCAGACACAGCCGCCCAGAACCGGCTGTGGATTGAGAAGAGCAGCGGCACAATCGTCCTACACGACATCGAGTATCAACTCAGTCCTACGGCGCCAGCCGAGCACCGGAAGGACGCGTCACCAAATAAGAGACTGCCGTATGTCAATGACAAAGAAGCGATGGAAATGATCCACAGTGGTCATTATCCGCTGGGAATGCCGCCCACCTCCTCGGACAAGCAGGATCAGCTCATCATAGAGGAGGTGGTGGTCAGCGAGTACAGCGCCGTCACCGACAGCTCGCAGGAAGTCTTTGAATTTAAAATCACCAACTCAGGCGGCTGTGAGGACGACGGCAGCGCAGACGCCGCCAGACAGAACTGTGTCATTTGCTCCTCCTGTGGACAGAGCTTCAACAGTTTTTGTGTGTTTCAGAGTCACCAGTGTAACGGTAATGACAAGTAACAACACCTCAGCTGTGTGGTGAAGAGTTCAACCAAATAACCCTCCTGACAGACACCACATCACCTCTGTGGATTCTTGTTCTGGCAAATGGACCTTTTTCACTGCAGTTCAACAAACCTCATCCTTAAACAGCAGCACGGTGATCTGTGCTCCTCAAAACTTGTATCCTTGATAATAATGACGAGTTTGATGTAATCCAGTGGGCCCTATCTTGATAGTATGTAGATCACGTAGCACAAGTGTGGTTGGTGTGTGTTCAGTTCCACGGGGTACAGATTTACTCTGTTCATTCATCCTGGGTGTGGTGCATCATTATGTAGTGGGATAACTCCGTAGTTAGAGGTTTACTGGCGAGGAAACGTCTCTGTGACAAAGCGTGCGAATGGCTCGTTTACGGGAGCAGCCACAGAGCTCCGAGGTGAAGCAGTTGAACATCTCATTCCTGCAACACTTCCTCCTCCATCTCTGTTCACCCAGTTTCCTCCATATCCTATCAGGCACAGACGGCCTCGCGGCCCGAGAAAGGCGCACGTCAGGCTGCATCTTGGTGCCCCCCCCCCCCCCCCCCACCCCGTGAACAAAAAATATGGTACATACCAAAGTTATGTACAGTAAACTTTGCATTTTTCCCCCATTAGTGTTTAATTTTTCATTTAAATTCCATGTTAGTTTGAGGGATGAGTGCACATGTCTGCGTGCACGCAGGTGTGTAAGACACGTGTGGATGTTGCACCATATCAACAGCTATAAAAACATCAACAGCTACCTCAGGATACAAACCCAACAACACTGCACCTGACCGCTCTGCTTTCAGACCAACACGCCAGGTGGTGTTTTTTGTGAAAATGATAATGGGTCTGTTGAAAATTAGCAGTGACTCTTTGCTGTATGACGGGTGCAACATACTCGGACCAACGTCTCGTACATCTTATACTGTCGACACGTTTTAATGGTCAGCAAATCATTTAAGAAACCAGCTAGAACAGGTCAGTTAGTTTTGGTACAAAATGTCATTTTTTCTGTTGGTTTGTATAACAGTAACATTGATTTAGCACATTGAATAGTTTGTTCTCTGATATTGTGCAGATGAATCTGCAGAATTATGCTTCAGCTTCAGCTGACACATCTGTAGCTGCTGTAAGGAGACGCGCCTTAGTGACGGCGTGATGAAATCTGTGTAGCTTCGACTGGGTTTTCACCATACATAAACATGTACAGTGGCCATCCAGGGTGGCAGCTGTAGCCAGGTAGGTGTCTGTGAAGAAGCCACAGGTCATAGAATTCATGGACCTCGACCTTGTTTAACCTTTACTTTGGAGACCAAACATTTCACATGATCAAAACTATAGGGGAGGTGATGGTCTAATGGTTAAGTGTTGGGCTTGAGACCCAGAGGATCCTTGGCTCAAATCCCAGCCTGGGCAGAAAATCACTAAGGGCCCTTTGGCAAGGTCCTTAATCCCCTAGTTAGTCCCGGTGTGTAGTGAGCGCCTTGCATGGCAGCACCCTGACATCAGGGTGAATGTGAGGCATTATGTAAAGCACTTTGGGTGTCTGATCCAGATGGAAAAAAGTGCTATATCAAATGCAGTCCATTTACATTTATTAATCATATTTGCTCAACCAATAATATGGATTTTTTTTTAACCAAAATTAGAGCAACTTTAACTTGTGACCCCTTTACAAACTGAAATTGACCTTGTTTATCACTGTTAGCTGTTTTTACCTCATAACTCCAAAACATTGTCATACAGTTGTATGTAAACATTTGGTCACCCCTGATGATTTTCGTGATTTTGGTTGTCTGGATCAGAAATTTCAGTTAAATACGAGGTCTGTGATAAAAGTAATGGACCTTATTATTTTTTTCAAAAACCATATGGATTTGAATCACGTGTGATTACATCAGACATGCTTGAACCCTCGTGGGCATGCGAGAGTTTTTTCACGCCTGTCGGTTACGTCATTCGCCTGTGGGCAGTCTTTGAGTGAGGAGTGGCCCACCTTCTCGTTTTTTCATTGTTTAGGAATGACTCAGAGACTGCTGCTTTGTTTGATAAAAATTTTTTCAAACCTGTAAGGCACAACTGAGTGGACACTATTCGATAAATTCAGCTGGTTTTCGGTAAAAATTTTAACGGCTGATGAGAGATTTTGGTCTGTAGTGTCGCTTTAAGGACGGCCCACGGCGCCTGACGGCGATCTGCGCTTCGAGGCGGCAGCATCTCGCCGTTTCAAGATGAAAACTTCCACATTTCAGGCTGTTGATCCAGTAAGTCGTCAGAGAACAGAGAACTTTCAGAAGAAGTCGGCATGAGGAGTTTATTCGTACATTCCATTGTTAACGGACATTTTGTAATGAAAGAACGTGCGGGCCGAGTCGCATGTCGGGCCGGACCCGACCGGGGGGGTCGCGACAGGAAAAACACCTCCGTTGGAAACCTTAACGGGCAAGTTGGAACATGCCCAAGCTGTTAAACAATTTCTCAGTTACTCACTTGTTGAAAGCCATCAAAAGCCGCCTGAATTTTACAAATGGTTTTCAGCACGGAGGTGTTTTTCCTGTCGCGGCGCACACAGATTCGCCGAGTCGTCACGGAATCGACTAGGCGAATTTGCGCGCACGTCTTTCATTAAAAAATGTCCTTAAACAGTGGAATGTCCACATAAAGTCCTCATGCCGGCCTCTTCTGAATCTTCTCTGTTCTCTCACGACGTCCTGGGTGAATTAAGCCTTAAATTAGGATGTTTTCAGGTCGAAACAGGCCGACGACGGCACCTGGAAGTGCTGCACGACGTCCCGCTCCGTGGGAAGTCCTTACAGCGACAGAAACACCCCATAATCTCTCATCAGCCGTTAAACTTTTCACCGAAAACCAGCTTAATTTCTCGAATAGTGTCCACTTGGATATTCCTCACAGGTCCAGAAAAAATGTTGATAAAGCAACATGCGCCGTCCGCAGCGGCTATTCAGACAAAGAGATTCCGACGGGCGGGGTGGAGCACTCCTCACTCAAGGCCTACCCACAGGTGAATGACATCACCGACACGTGTGAAAAAACTCACGCATACGCACGAGGGTTCAAGCATGTCTGACATAAAAACATATGAATCAAATCCATTTATTTTTGAAAAAATAAAAAGGACCGACTTTTTCATCACAGACCTCGTATATCATAGCAGACAAACACTGATATTTGAGAAGTGAAATGAAGTTTATAGGATTTACAGAAAGTGTGCAATAATACACTGTGGTATTGTATCACTTCCTGTTCGGAGCACAGCGCTGTTTTTCTGTATCTGTTAGCTGTTTAATCTGTGCAGTTAGATTGATCTAGTTAACTAGATAACGATTTGTTTCACAGTGTAATCTTCACGTGCCTTAACTAAAGCACTCCCTCTGCTGAATCACCTCTAAATTATTTACACATTATTCACTTTGTGTGTTTTTAGGAATCCGCTAGCTTAGCGCAGCTACTAGCTCTTAGCCGGTTTAGCATGGTGGCTTCTCCTGTCTCCCGCACTTTTCTGCTCTGGGTGTGAAATGTTTAGTTATTCCTCGGCCTCCTTTAGCAGTAATGGTACTTGAAATAAGTGTTAGTAGCTTTGGAGGCCAGGCTGGGCGAATTGGAGACTCGGCTCCGCACCGTGGAAAATTCTACAGCTAGCCAGGCCCCTGTAGTCGGTGCGGACCAAGGTAGCTTAGCCGCCGTTAGTTCCCTTCCAGCAGATCCCGAGCAGCCGGGAAAGCAGGCCGACTGGGTGACCGTGAGGAGGAAGCGTAGTCCTAAACAGAAGCCCCGTGTACACCGCCAACCCGTTCACATTTCTAAACGTTTTTCCCCACTTGGTGACACACCCGCCGAGGATCAAACTCTGGTTATTGGCAACTCTGTTTTGAAGAACTGTGAAGTTAGCGACACCAGCACCCTAGTCAATTGTCTTCGGGGGCCAGAGCAGGCGACATTGAAGGAAATTTGAAACTGCTGGCTAAGGCTAGCGTAAATTTGGTAAGATTGTAATCACGTCGTGCAGTAATGATACACGGTTACGCCAATCGGAGGTCACTAAAATTAATATTGAATCGGTGTGTACTTTGCAAAAACAATGTCGGACTCTGTAGTTTTCTCTGGGCCCCCTCCCAATCAGACCGGGAGTGACAGTTTAGCCGCATGTTTCTCCTTGAATTGCTGGCTGTCTGAGTGGTGTCCAAAAAATGAGGTGGGCTTCATAGATAATTGGCAAAGCTTCTGGGGAAAACCTGGTCTTGTTTAGGAGAGACGGCATCCATCCCACTTTGGATGGATGCAGCTCTCATTTCTAGAAATCTGGCCAATTTTCTTAAATACTCCAAACCGTGACTATCCAGGGTTGGGACCAGGAAGCAGAGTTGTAGTCTTACACACCTCTCTGCAGCTTCTCTCCCCCTGCCATCCCTCATTACCCCATCCCCGTAGAGACGGTGCCTGCTCCCAGACTACCAACAACCAGCAAAAATCTATTTAAGCATAAAAATTCAAAAAGGAAAAAATAATATAGCACCTTCAATTGCACCACAGACTAAACAGTTAAATGTGGTCTATTAAACATTAGGTCTCTCTCTTCTAAGTCCCTGTTAGTAAATGATATAATAATTGATCACATATTGATTTATTCTGCCTTACAGAACCTGGTTACAGCAGGATGAATATGTTAGTTTAAATGAGTCAACACCCCCGAGTCACACTAACTGTCAGACGCTCGTAGCACGGGCCGAGGGGGAGGATTAGCAGCAATCTTCCATTCCAGCTTATTAATTAATCAAAAACCCAGACAGAGCTTTAATTCATTTGAAAGCTTGTCTCTTAGTCTTGTCCATCCAAATTGGAAGTCCCAAAACCAGTTTTATTTGTTATTATCTATCGTCCACCTGGTCGTTACTGTGAGTTTCTCTGTGAATTTTCAGACCTTTTGTCTGACTTAGTGCTTAGCTCAGATAAGCTAATTATAGTGGGCGATTTTAACATCCACACAGATGCTGAGAAGACAGCCTCACACTGCATTTAATCTATTATTAGACTCAATTGGTTTTGCTCAAAATGTAAATGAGTCCACCCACCACTTTAATCGTATCTTAGATCTTGTTCTGACTTATGGTATGGAAATTGAAGACTTAACAGTATTCCCTGAAAACTCCCTTCTGTCTGATCATTTCTTAATAACATTTACATTTACTCTGATGGACTACCCAGCAGTGGGGAATAAGTTTCATTACACTAGAAGTCTTTCAGAAAGCGCTGTAACTAGGTTTAAGGATATGATTCCTTCTTTATGTTCTCTAATGCCATATACCAACACAGTGCAGAGTAGCTACCTAAACTCTGTAAGTGAGATAGAGTATCTCGTCAATAGTTTTACATCCTCATTGAAGACAACTTTGGATGCTGTAGCTCCTCTAAAAAAGAGAGCTTTAAATCAGAAGTGCCTGACTTCCTGGTATAATCAATCAATCAATCAATTTTATTTATATAGCGCCAACTCACAACAAACAGTTGCCCCAAGGCGCTTTATATTGTAAGGCAAAGCCATACAATAATTACATAAAAACCCCAACGGTCAAAACGACCCCCTGTGAGCAAGCACTTGGCGACAGTGGGAAGGAAAAACTCCCTTTTAACAGGAAGAAACCTCCAGCAGAACCAGGCTCAGGGAGGGGCAGTCTTCTGCTGGGACTGGTTGGGGCTGAGGGAGAGAACCAGGAAAAAGACATGCTGTGGAGGGGAGCAGAGATCAATCACTAATGATTAAATGCAGAGTGGTGCATACAGAACAAAAGAGAAAGAAACACTCAGTGCATCATGGGAACCCCCCAGCAGTCTACGTCTATAGCAGCATAATTAAGGGATGGTTTCAGGGTCACCTGATCCAGCCCTAACTATAAGCTTTAGCAAAAAGGAAAGTTTTAAGCCTAATCTTAAAAGTAGAGAGGATGCCTGTCTCCCTGATCTGAATTGGGAGCTGGTTCCACAGGAGAGGAGCCTGAAAGCTGAAGGCTCTGCCTCCCATTCTATTCTTACAAACCCTAGGAACTACAAGTAAGCCTGCAGTCTGAGAGCGAAGTGCTCTATTGGGGTGATATGGTACTATGAGGTCCCTAAGATAAGATGGGACCTGATTATTCAAAACGTTATAAGTAAGAAGAAGAATTTAAATTCTATTCTAGAATTAACAGGAAGCCAATGAAGAGAGGCCAATATGGGTGAGATATGCTCTCTCCTTCTAGTCCCCGTCAGTACTGTAGCTGCAGCATTTTGAATTAACTGAAGGCTTTTCAGGGAACTTTTAGGACAACCTGATAATAATGAATTACAATAGTCCAGCCTTGAGGAAATAAATGCATGAATTAGTTTTTCAGCATCACTCTGAGACAAGACCTTTCTAATTTTAGAGATATTGCGTAAATGCAGAAAAGCAGTCCTACATATTTGTTTAATATGTGCATTGAATGACATGTCCTGATCAAAAATGACTCCAAGATTTCTCACAGTATTACTAGAGGTCAGGGTAATGCCATCCAGAGTAAGGATCTGGTTAGACACCATGTTTCTAAGATTTGTGGGGCCAAGTACAATAACTTCAGTTTTATCTGAGTTTAAAAGCAGGAAATTAGAGGTCATCCATGTCTTTATGTCTGTAAGACAATCCTGCAGTTTAGCTAATTGGTGTGTGTCCTCTGGCTTCATGGATAAAGCTGGGTATCATCTGCGTAACAATGAAAATTTAAGCAATGCCGTCTAATAATACTGCCTATGGGAAGCATGTATAAAGTGAATAAAATTGGTCCTAGCACAGAACCTTGTGGAACTCCATAATTAACCTCAGTCTGTGAAGAAGATTCCCCATTTACATGAACAAATTCTAATCTATTAGATAAATATGATTCAAACCACCGCAGCGCAGTGCCTTTAATACCTATGGCATGCTCTAATCTCTGTAATAAAATTTTATGGTCAACAGTATCAAAAGCAGCACTGAGGTCTAACAGAACAAGCACAGAGATGAGTCCACTGTCTGAGGCCATAAGATCATTTATAACCTTCACTAATGCTGTTTCTGTACTATGATGAATTCTAAAACCTGACTGAAACTCTTCAAATAGACCATTCCTCTGCAGATGATCAGTTAGCTGTTTTACAACTACCCTTTCAAGAATTTTTGAGAGAAAAGGAAGGTTGGAGATTGGCCTATAATTAGCTAAGATAGCTGGGTCAAGTGATGGCTTTTTAAGTAATGGTTTAATTACTGCCACCTTAAAAGCCTGTGGTACATAGCCAACTAATAAAGACAGATTGATCATATTTAGATCGAAGCATTAATTAATGGTAGGGCTTCCTTGAGCAGCCTGGTAGGAATGGGGTCTAATAAACATGTTGATGGTTTGGATGAAGTAACTAATGAAAATAACTCAGACAGAACAATCGGAGAGAAAGAGTCTAACCAAATACCGGCATCACTGAAAGCAGCCAAAGATAACGATACGTCTTTGGGATGGTTATGAGTAATTTTTTCTCTAATAGTTAAAATTTTATTAGCATTAATTAATGCTTCGATCTTAAATATGATCAATCTATCTTTATTAGTTGGCTATGTACCACAGGCTTTTAAGGTGGCAGTAATTAACCATTACTTAAAAAGCCATCACTTGACCCAGCTATCTTAGCTAATTATAGGCCAATCTCCAACCTTCCTTTTCTCTCAAAAATTCTTGAAAGGGTAGTTGTAAAACAGCTAACTGATCTGCAGAGGAATGGTCTATTTGAAGAGTATTAGTCAGGTTTAGAATTCATCATAGTACAGAAACAGCATTAGTGAAGGTTACAATGATCTTCTTATGGCCTCAGACAGTGGACTCATCTCTGTGCTTGTTCTGTTAGACCTCAGTGCTGCTTTTGATACTGTTGACCATAAAATTTTATTACAGAGATTAGAGCATGCCATAGGTATTAAAGGCACTGCGCTGCGTTGGTTTGAATTATATTTATCTAATAGATTACAATTTGTTCATGTAAATGGGGAATCTTCTTCACAGACTAAGGTTAATTATGGAGTTCCACAAGGTTCTGTGCTAGGACCAATTTTATTCACTTTATACATGCTTCCCTTAGGCAGTATTATTAGACGGCATTGCTTAAATTTTCATTGTTACGCAGATGATACTCAGCTTTATCTATCCATGAAGCCAGAGGACACACACCAATTAGCTAAACTGCAGGATTGTCTTACAGACATAAAGACATGGATGACCTCTAATTTCCTGCTTTTAAACTCAGATAAAACTGAAGTTATTGTACTTGGCCTCACAAATCTTAGAAACATGGTGTCTAACCAGATCCTTACTCTGGATGGCATTACCCTGACGTCTAGTAATACTGTGAGAAATCTTGGAGTCATTTTTGATCAGGATATGTCATTCAATGCGCATATTAAACAAATATGTAGGACTGCTTTTCTGCATTTGCACAATATCTCTAAAATTAGAAAGGTCTTGTCTCAGAGTGATGCTGAAAAACTAATTCATGCATTTATTTCCTCTAGGCTGGACTATTGTAATTCATTATTATCAGGTTGTCCTAAAAGTTCCCTGAAAAGCCTTCAGTTAATTCAAAATGCTGCAGCTAGAGTACTAACAGGGACTAGAAGGAGAGAGCATATCTCACCCATATTGGCCTCTCTTCATTGGCTTCCTGTTAATTCTAGAATAGAATTTAAAATTCTCCTTCTTACTTATAAGGTTTTGAATAATCAGGTCCCATCTTATCTTAGGGACCTCATAGTACCATATCACCCCAATAGAGCGCTTTGCTCTCAGACTGCAGGCTTACTTGTAGTTCCTAGGGTTTGTAAGAGTAGAATGGGAGGCAGAGCCTTCAGCTTTCAGGCTCCTCTCCTGTGGAACCAGCTCGCAATTCAGATCAGGGAGACAGACACCCTCTCTACTTTTAAGATTAGGCTTAAAACTTTCCTTTTTGCTAAAGCTTATAGTTAGGGCTGGATCAGGTGACCCTGAACCATCCCTTAGTTATGCTGCTATAGACTTAGACTGCTGGGGGGTTCCCATGATGCACTGAGTGTTTCTTTCTCTTTTTGCTCTGTATGCACCACTCTGCATTTAATCATTAGTGATTGATCTCTGCTCCCCTCCACAGCATGTCTTTTTCCTGGTTCTCTCCCCTCAGCCCCAACCAGTCCCAGCAGAAGACTGCCCCTCCCTGAGCCTGTTTCTGCTTGAGGTTTCTTCCTGTTAAAAGGGAGTTTTTCCTTCCCACTGTTGCCAAGTGCTTGCTCACAGGGGGTCGTTTTGACCGTTGCGGTTTTTACATAATTATTGTATGGCCTTGCCTTACAATATAAAGCGCCTTGGGGCAACTGTTTGTTGTGATTTGGCACTATATAAATAAAATTGATTTGATTTGAATAATTCTTTAAACAAAATTAGACAGGTGCATAAATTTGGGCACCCCAACAGAAAAAATACATCAACATTTAGTAGAGCCTCCTTTTGCAGAAATAACAGCCTCTAAACGCTTCCTACAGCTTCCAATGAGAGTCTGGATTCTGGTTGAAGGTATTTTGGACCATTCTTCTTGACAAAACATCTCAGGGTTGTTGATTTCCGAGCATGGACAGCCCGCTTAAAACCACACCACAGATTTTCAATAATATTCAGGTCTGGGGACTGAGATGGTCATTCCAGAACGTTGTACTTGTTCCTCTGCATGAATGCCTTAGTAGATTTTGAGCAGTGTTTAAGGTTGTTGTCTTGTTGAAAGATCCAGCCCCGGCGCAACTTCAACTTTGTCACTGATTCATGAACATTGTTCTCAAGAATCTGCTGATATTGACTGGAATCCATGTTACCCTCAACTTTAACAAGATTCCCAGTACCTGCACTGGCCGCACAGCCCCACAGCATGATGGAACCACCTCCAAATGTTACTGTAGATAGCAAGTGCTTTTCTTGGAATGCTGTGTTCTTTTTCAGCCATGCATACCACCCCTTATGTCCAAATAACTCAATTTTAGTTTCATCAGTCCACAGCACCTTATTCCAAATGTGCTTTAGTATACCTCAAGAGACTCTGTTTGTGGCGTGTACACAGAAAATGCTTCCTCTGCATTACATCATCATACGGCATCTCTTTGTGCAAAGTGTGCTGTACAGCTGAACGATGCACAGAGACACTGTCTGCAACAAGATCATGTTGTAGGTCTTTGGAGCAGGTCTGTGGGTTGACTATGACTGTTCTCACCATCCTTCACTTCAGCTTATCTGAGATTTTTCTTGGACTGCCACTTTGGGCCTTAACTAGTACTGTATTTCCTCACTATGTTCCTCACAGTGGAAACTGACAGCTGAAATCTCTGAGATAGCTTTTTGTATCCTTCCCCTAAACCATGATGTTGAACAATCTTTGTTTTCAGGTCATTTGAGAGTTTTTTTAGAGGCTCCCATGTTGCCACTCATTAGAATAGATGCAAAGAAAGGAAACAAGACCCTTTCTCATGATTGGATTCAACTGTGTAAAGAGGTCAAGTGTCACTGAGCTTACCAAACCAATTTTGTGTTCCAATAATTAGTGTTGAATGTATTCAAATCAATAAAATGACAAGGGTGCCCATATTTATGCACCTGCCTAATTTTGTTTAAAGAATTATTGCACACTTTCTGTAAATACTATAAACTTCATTTCACTTCTCAAATATCAGTGTCTTTGTCTGCTATATGATATATTTAACTGAAATTTCTGATCCAGACAACCGATGATTTATAAAGGAAAATCATGAAAATTATCAGGGGTGCCCAAACTTTTACATAAAACTGTACATCATCCAAACTATGACTTTTTAGAATCTTTATGATCAGATAAACAATGTGGTATAACTTGAAATACAATTGGAGTGTTTCTAAATTTTGACTCCTACCGGTCTACTGCTACCACCCTGGATAGCCACCATATAAATATAATATACATATATACTGAAGCTGAAATGTGTCATTTAGTTCTCTTAAGTGGTACTGATTAGGTCAAAATTGTCTACTGGCTCATGGACTATATGACACCAGTGCTTTACCAGGTCAACCAAAGCTAGTCAAGCTAGTAGGATCACATGTCAGTCTGGATTTCACCTTGTAGCTGACTCACTCCTAATTATTGGTTGGCTGATTTAGTGTCTTTAGTGATTAAGATTGTCTTTAAAATGACGAGCATCAGTATCTCCAAAGCCGAGGTGTCTTCAGGTGATGTTTCATCTAGTCAACAGTCCAAAACTTATTTTATAGCTACATCAGCAGAAAAATGAGAGCAAATAAATTTTGTGAAACTGCAGCCAGGGAATGATTGTTTTGTTAATTTATTGCTTAAACGATAATCTAAATAGTTGATTTATTTTCATGTTGATTTATGTGTGAGTTCGTGGAGCAGTTTTCTGAGAGGGAGCTCCGACTGAATCTTATCATTTTGAATTTGTCGTTAAATGCAGTTTGTTTTGCAGTTTGTAACCGCCGCTGTGCCATCGAGTGACGCAGCCGCGAGAGGCGGCGTTTGGTGATGTATGACGGTATAGCAGTGGAAAACGTTTTCACTCCTACCTCTCACCGCTGTGTTTCAAGAGATAAATGACATATGATCACATTTATCTCCCCGTATATTGCGATGTTTGTGTTGTGGAAGAGATGATATCCAGTAAACTACAAGGGTGATACTTTCCAAAGTTGAACTTCTGCTGGCGATAATCTATAGAATGGCAAGTTTCACTGCAATAAAGTCCACGTGACTTTACCGCACACACCAGGGGTTAGGGACTCAGTCTTCCAGTTGCCACAATTGGTATCAAAACGCACCCGATGTCAGACTTGTCTGAGGTCTTAGGTGACCTTATGTGCCAAGTAGTTTATTAATAGTCTTTGCCCCCTGGTGGCCACAGTTAGACTCAGTACATTAGCAAAATCAAACCTCTCAGATTTTTAGGTGACCACGTGTCGAGTTTCACCTTAATTCACCAGGTCTTTGTCAAGATATTTTTTTACGTACAGTTTTAGACTCTCTGCCCCCTGGTGGCTACAATTAGAGTCAAAACATCCCAAATATCAAACTTCTTCAAGATTTTAATGACGTGACCTTGTTTACGAAGTTTCATCTTAAAGTCTTTGTCAAGATGTCACACACACACACAGGGTTTCAGAGTCTCTGCCCTCTTGTGGCGAAAGTTGGAATTGCAATGCGCCCAATGTCAAACTTGTCCAAGGTCTTATACTAAAGTGAACTCTTGTATCAACTTTCACTCTGATACACAAAATGTTTGTGGAGATCTCACGGACGCAGCAGGCGGGGAGTCACACGGTTCCTTTGTAACCTGCTTCACCTTTAGAAAAACCAAAAATGCTGAACTCTGCCTCTTGGAGAACAAAGTTAGTGTTGCACTTTAGAGAACTAATGTCAGTTTGTGTTTGATAGGAACAGACCGTTTGATCTGTGCGAGTTGCCCGCGGCCGTGTCTGAAAATACTTTATAAGGAGCTTGTTTGTGTCGAATGTTTAATGACCTGAATTCATCTGTACTTTATTTAATTCTGACACATGTTCCTCTTTTTTTTTGCAATAGTTTTAGTTTGTAAAGAATTTAACATTACATTGGAGAATTTTTTTTTATTTTTTGCATTTTCCAGTAAATTCAATAATGATGTTTCCAGATTAAAAATCTTTATTTTCATATTTATCACTTCATAATTTCACCCCAAACACGTTCACTGAAATGTGAACATTGTTGACTGAACAGCTGACGTACATCATGTGTTTATTTATCCTCAGCAAACATCCAGTTTGTGTGTGTCTTTATTTTTTATATATATTAACTTTGTACAAGAAAAGTCTCTCTATGTTTTGGAGATGTCAGGAGGCATAAACATTTCTTTGGAGCAAGAAGAAGTTTGTACTTTTAAAGTGCTGCTCCAGTTATGTGTAAATAAACAATTAGGAGGACATTTGTTCCACATCGTGTCCCCGTCTTTCCATTTTTCTCACTCTTTCTTTGTCTTCTTTTCAAACAGGGTTAGAAAAGATCTGAGGTTTTTGGTGTGTAAACCACTGGAACAGGACTAACGGTGTCCTAATGGGGATCCCTGAGGAGCCCCTTTGGTCAGAAATCATGGTGTCAAACTTTTATAGTTTGAGCTGCTAAAATTCCAGCTGTTAGTTTTTAACAAGTGGAATTGATGTGATTTGGAATGCTCACCCAGTGCATCCTGGGAAGTGCCACACCCTGCAGTAAGTTATGTACAGACAAAAGTGAGAGGTGTGAAAATGATTAAACTGGGCAATTTGTTGCATTGTGTTGTCTCTAAAATGGTTGAGCTTCAGTTTGGCAGCTCTTACTGAAAATGTAAAAATCTGTACAGCTGGCAATTGACCAATAATATATTAGTTTAAAGCTGCAGCTGGAGCAGAGGATCTTCGATTTATAGATCTGATAAATTCCATACACACAAAGTGATGACAGAAAAAAAGCATTTTCAGACTGAACCAATTGCTTCAGAAAATGAATTGCTGCTTCAGAATGATTGAAACAAACAAAGCATCTGAGAAGCTTTTAAAAACAAACAACAAAAATCCCTAAGTGAACCATCCCAGGGTCCCAACAGCAGAACTGGCAGTTTGTGGCACCTCAGCGACTCCTCTGCTGTCCAGAGAAAACACTGTATAGCTATTTTATTTTATTTTATTTTTGTTAAGGAAATGTATTTATCTCCTACATTTTGCCGAACATATGTTTGCTCAATCATGTTTACGCAATAACATGACAAAAGTTGACTTTTACATGAATAAAACCAAGAAATACAACTGAGGTCCCATACGACTGGCAACCAGTTCTCACAGATTCAGATTGTTTATTGTCATTGTAACATAGTGCAATGAAAAGTACGGCGCAGCCTTTCAGTGCAAATATAAACCTGAGTAAACCACACGCGGACTTAAAAGGTTTGGAGAGGAAAGGAAAAATAAACAAAATTTAACATAGTGAAAAAGGTGTTCAAAGTGCATTAAAAAAATAAAGCAATTATAAGAATGTAGCAAAAAAAGATTGTATGTAAAAAAAAAAAAAATATGGAGAAGGTGCTCCCATCTTGTCTGCGAACATAGATAGAGCTCTACAGGGAGGGTAACATTAGGACTTTACAGCAGACCACGGAGCAGGTGATTAGAGACCCTGCAAGGCTTATGACAAATGTGGGTGTGGAATCCATTAGCTAAGCGAGGAAATTCCACTATGGTGTTAGTGCAGTTTATCTGCCAGGGAGGGAAATTCAACAAGTTGAGATTGTGGCCTGTTTCTGTAGACGTGTCCATAAAAATCATGGAGGGATATACTTTGCAAACTTAATCCCATATCACTACACTGGATGATGTTGAAATTGAGGATGGTCCCCTGACTGTTCCAGCAATATAAAATATTTCCTGTCTGCTACCTACAACTCGTGTGGAATGTCTCAAACCAAAACCTACTTCCAGGCATCTTATATATGCTACTCTGAAACCACCCCTAAATCCAAACAGTCCAACTGTCAACCCCACTGAGATCCTTAGACTGGGTCTCATTAACATAAGATCACTGTCCTCAAAATCACTGTTGATTAATGATCTAATTATGGATCATCACTTAGATACGATTGGGTTATGTGAAACCTGGCTTAAACCTACAGCTGTCCTCCCCTTAAATGAGGCCTGCCCACCAGTGTACACATTTAGTCATGTCCTCCATGATGCGAAGCAAGGTAGGGGTGTTGCTCTTAATAACCAAAGCATATTTAGTTTAGGTTTAGGTTTTAAGTTTGGCTTATTAGCTGTTGGAGATCATTAATATAATTTGTTTGAACATCTGATTCTATGCTCTGCCCACGATGCTACGTATTGCCAAGGTCACAAGAATAAAATTTAGTCGTATTACTTTTTCACTGTAGATAGGCCCCCTGGCCCATACTCTGAATTCTTAGATGAATTTGGTGCGTTCATCTCTAACTTGTCAACTAGTGCAGATAACATTCTGATTATTGGTGACTTCAACATTCATATAAATAAACCTTCTGATCCCCTCTGCAAATCATTTATGGAAATTATGGCTGTATTAGGATTCCAGCAATGCATTCAGGAATCGACGCACATTAGTGGAAATACCCTGGATTTGGTTCTCACACGTGGTATTGCTGTCACAAATACTGACATCATACCTCTTGCATTGGTGGCCTCTGATCACTCACTTATTAGGTTTACAGTTTCGCTGCCATATTTAGTGGAACAACAACAACCTTATTTATCACTACAGCGACACATCAACTCCTCAACTGCAACTGAACCTGAAGCCAGACTGCCTGATGTCTTAGCTTCACATCTGGAAATTGCCCAATCAATAGGCAGTCTTGTGGATAGTTTAAACACAGCACTCAAAACTACACTCGACATGATTGCGCCACCTATATTAAAACCACATCCCCCAAAACACAGTCACCTTGGTTCAATGATTACTTGCGTGACCTCAAGCATGAGGCTAGAGGTCTAGAACGGAAATGGCGTAGTTCAAAATTAGAAGTATTCCACCTTGCGTGGCGTGATGCTATCTTAGACTATAAGCATGCATTACTGGCTACGAAGTGGACATATTACTCTGATTTGATCAACAAAAACAAGCATAACTCAAAGTTCTTGTTCGACACAGTGGCAACACTTATTCATGGACAACCACCTGTAGTTCGCTCTCCTTTTACAGCACAACATTTCTTGGATTACTTCGAGAAGAAAATATAAGACATTAGGTTAAACATATCCCAGCATGCGGGCAGCACGGTGGCTTAGTGGTTAGCACTGTTGCCTCACAGCGAGAAGGTTCAAATCAAATCAAATCAATTTTATTTATGTAGCGCCAAATCACAACAAACAGTTGCCCCAAGGCGCTTTATATTGTAAGGCAAAGCCATACAATAATTACGGAAAAACCCCAACGGTCAAAACGACCCCCTGTGAGCAAGCACTTGGCGACAGTGGGAAGGAAAACTCCCTTTTAACAGGAAGAAACCTCCAGCAGAACCAGGCTCAGGGAGGGGCAGTCTTCTGCTGGGACTGGTTGGGGCTGAGGGAGAGAACCAGGAAAAAGACATGCTGTGGAGGGGAGCAGAGATCAATCACTAATGATTAAATGCAGAGTGGTGCATACAGAGCAAAAAGAGAAAGAAACACTCAGTGCATCATGGGAACCCCCCAGCAGTCTAAGTCTATAGCAGCATAACTAAGGGATGGTTCAGGGTCACCTGATCCAGCCCTAACTATAAGCTTTAGCAAAAAGGAAAGTTTTAAGCCTAATCTTAAAAGTAGAGAGGGTGTCTGTCTCCCTGATCTGAATTGGGAGCTGGTTCCACAGGAGAGGAGCCTGAAAGCTGAAGGCTCTGCCTCCCATTCTACTCTTACAAACCCTAGGAACTACAAGTAAGCCTGCAGTCTGAGAGGGAAGCGCTCTATTGGGGTGATATGGTACTACGAGGTCCCTAAGATAAGATGGGACCTGATTATTCAAAACCTTATAAGTAAGAAGAAGAATTTTAAATTCTATTCTAGAATTAACAGGAAGCCAATGAAGAGAGGCCAATATGTGTGAGATATGCTCTCTCCTTCTAGTCCCTGTCAGTACTCTAGCTGCAGCATTTTGAATTAACTGAAGGCTTTTGAGGGAACTTTTAGGACAACCTGATAATAATGAATTACAATAGTCCAGCCTAGAGGAAATAAATGCATGAATTAGTTTTTCAGCATCACTCTGAGACAAGACCTTTCTAATTTTAGAGATATTGCGCAAATGCAAAAAAGCAGTCCTACATATTTGTTTAATATGCGCATTGAAGGACATATCCTGATCAAAAATGACTCCAAGATTTCTCACAGTATTACTAGAGGTCAGGGTAATGCCATCCAGAGTAAGGATCTGGTTAGACACCATGTTTCTAAGATTTGTGGGGCCAAGTACAATAACTTCAGTTTTATCTGAGTTTAAAAGCAGGAAATTAGAGGTCATCCATGTCTTTATGTCTGTAAGACAATCCTGCAGTTTAGCTAATTGGTGTGTGTACTCTGGCTTCATGGATAGATAAAGCTGAGTATCATCTGCGTAACAATGAAAATTTAAGCAATGCTGTCTAATAATACTGCCTAAGGGAAGCATGTAGAAAGTGAATAAAACTGGTCCTAGCACAGAACCTTGTGGAACTCCATAATTAACCTTAATCTGTGAAGAAGATTCCCCATTTACATGAACAAATTGTAATCTATTATATAAATATGATTCAAACCACCGCAGCGCAGTGCCTTTAATACCTATGGCATGCTCTAATCTCTGTAATAAAATTTTATGGTCAACAGTATCAAAAGCAGCACTGAGGTCTAACAGAACAAGCACAGAGATGAGTCCACTGTCTGAGGCCATAAGAAGATCATTTGTAACCTTCACTAATGCTGTTTCTGTACTATGATGAATTCTAAAACCTGACTGAAACTCTTCAAATAGACCATTCCTCTGCAGATGATCAGTTAGCTGTTTTACAACTATCCTTTCAAGAATTTTTGAGAGAAAAGGAAGGTTGGAGATTGGCCTATAATTAGCTAAGATAGCTGGGTCAAGTGATGGCTTTTTAAGTAATGGTTTAATTACTGCCACCTTAAAAACCTGTGGTACATAGCCAACTAACTAATGAAAATAACTCAGACAGAACAATCGGAGAGAAAGAGTCTAACCAAATACCGGCATCACTGAAAGCAGCCAAAGAGAATGATATGTCTTTGGGATGGTTATGAGTAATTTTTTCTCTAATAGTTAAAATTTTATTAGCAAAGAAAGTCATGAAGTCATTACTAGTTAAAAGTTAAAGGAATACTCGGCTCAATAGAGCTCTGACTCTTTGTCAGCCTGGCTACAGTGCTGAAAAGAAACCTGGGGTTGTTCTTATTTTCTTCAATTAGTGATGAGTAGTAAGATGTCCTAGCTTTACGGAGGGCTTTTTTATAGAGCAATAGACTCTTTTTCCAGGCTAAGTGAAGATCTTCTAAATTAGTGAGATGCCATTTCCTCTCCAACTTACGGGTTATCTGCTTTAAGCTGCGAGTTTGTGAGTTATACCACGGAGTCAGGCACTTCTGATTTAAAGCTCTCTTTTTCAGAGGAGCTACAGCATCCAAAGTTGTCCTCAATGAGGATATAAAACTATTGACGAGATAATCTATCTCCCTTACAGAGTTTAGGTAGCTACTCTGCACTGTGTTGGTATATGGCATTAGAGAACATAAAGAAGGAATCATATCCTTAAACCTAGTTACAGCGCTTTCTGAAAGACTTCTACTGTAATGAAACTTATTCCCTACTGCTGGGTAGTCCATCAGAGTAAATGTAAATGTTATTAAGAAATGATCAGACAGAAGGGGGTTTTCAGGAAATACTATTAAGTCTTCAATTTCCATACCATAAGTCAGAACAAGATCTAAGATATGATTAAAGTGGTGGGTGGACTCATTTACATTTTGAGCAAAGCCAATCGAGTCTAATAATAGATTAAATGCAGTGTTGAGGCTGTCATTCTCAGCATCTGTGTGGATGTTAAAATCGCCCACTATAATTATCTTATCTGAGCTAAGCACTTACTCAGACAAAAGGTCGGAAAATTCACAGACAAGACAAGAAGGTTGTGGGTTCAATTCCCGTGGCCTTTCTGTGTGGAGTTTGCATGTTCTCCCTGTGTTTGCGTGGGTTTCCTCCGGGTGCTCCGGTTTCCTCCCACTTCCAAAGACATGCGGGTTAGGTGGATTGGAATCTTTAAATTGTCCGTAGGTGTGTGTGTGGGTGTGTCTGTGTTTGTTTGTCTATTTGTGGCCCTGCGACAGACTAGCGTCCTGTCCTGGGTGTACCCCGCCTCACGCTCTATGACTGCTGGGATAGGCTCCAGCCCCCCGTGACCCTTAATTGGACTAAGCGGTAGAAGATGGATGGATGGATATCCCAGCATGCCTTAATCCAGCCACTACACCCTGCTATTTAGGTGGGCGCCATTACTGAGGTATTACCTAGATTTACAGAATTTGATAGTATCTCACTAGACATGCTGACAAAACTTGTAATGTTGACAAAAAGCACAATCCATGAAGAGAAGACGGGTGTTGTTACCCTGTTAGTCCAGGTGGGTCAGCGTGGTGTGGAGGGCAAAGGTCACGGCGTCCTCTGTTGACCTGTTGACCTTGTAAGTGAATTGGTTTGGGTCTGAAGTGGGTGTTCGGAATAACATGATGTGACTTCTAACCAGTTTCTTAAAACACTTCATCACCACTGGTGTGAGTGCAGCAGGCCGGTGGTCACTGAGGCTGGTTATGGGGGATTTCTTGGGTTGGGGGACAATGGTGGAGGTCTGCAGGCATGATGGGACAGCAGACTGTATCAGGGACCGGTTGAAGATTTTGCTGAGAATTCCAGTAAGCTGGTCTGCACATTCTGTCAGTACCCGTCTGGAGACATCGTCGGGGCCCGTTGTTTTGCGTGGGTTGACACCCCTCAGTGTGCGTCTCATCTCGTGCTCCCCCACCGTGAAGTTGCTCCCAGCCACTGATGGCGGCGTGGCTGCTCCTGGTGTCAGAGTCTCAAAGTAAGCAAAGAAGAGAGTTAACTCTCTGTCAATATGGCGTCGCTTTCAGCAGCTCTGATGCCGGGTTTCAGTCAATCAATCAAATTTTATTTGTTAAGCGTCTTACAACAACCTAAGTTGACCAAAGCGCTGTACATATAAAAATCGCATTTAAAATATAGTTAAAAAGAGGAACACTGATTCATTTTATTCCCAAGTCTAAAAAGACTAAGTATCAAAAGCACATCTAAACAAATACATTTTGAGTTTTGTTTTAAAAAGGGGCAGATCTGAGATGGCACGCAAGTCAAGGGGCAGCGAGTTCCAAAGTTTAGGACCTGCTACTGCGAAAGCACGATCACCCCACTGTTTGCTTCGAGAGCTGGGCTGCTCCAACAAGTAGAGCTGTGCAGATCGTAGAAATCTGCTGGGCTGGTGAAGAGTCAGACTCTCACATAGATACGCAGGTGTGAAGCTGTGGATGGAGCAGAAAACAAACAGGAGAAGTTTGTATTGGATCCTGTATTGCACTGGCAGCCAGTGGAGAGAGCGCAGGGTTTGTAGTTGGTGAGGTACTGGACCCCCGTCCACGCCTGCTGTTGTTACTGTCCAGGTGGCCATGGATCCTCCTCCTGAAGTCTTCCTTATTGTTCCTGATGCCTCTCTTCAGGTTGGTGCCAGCTGTGTAGAGAACCTGATCACCAGCTCTGAAGGTGGAGTTTCTCTCTCTCAGCAGCTGCTTCACTTCCCTGGTCATCCAGGGTTTCTGACCCAGATGTGTTTCTCCACTGTGGCCGCATCTACAGTTCTTAATGTAACACAGTACAGTGTCTGTAAACATGCCCAGGTCCTCATCCTGAAAGACGTCCCAGTCGGTGCTGTTGAAGCCGTCCTGCCCCGTCTGGCTGTGTTTTCACTGTCTTAATGGTGGTGGGGGTGGATATATTGCAGGGATATGTGGTCGGACTTGTGGCGGTGGTGCAGGTCTGCTGGCCCTGGAGCCTCGCTGTGCTGTAGTACAGACTGTCAAAGGAGTGCCACTGAGGTATGAAGCTGTCACTCAAGCGGCACCTGAATGCCAACAAGGTGTCACTGTCTTCCAGTACTACTAAAGGGATGGTGGTGTTGCTTCAGCAGATGATTTCTTTTGATTGACAGTTGAGTGACATAATAAGGCTGATGTTCCCCTTCACAGACCAACGTGATTTAACTATGAGGCATTAAAATCAGGCAAACATGTTGAAAGCATATAAATAAAAAGTAAGTCCCTTCAACTGCTTCCTTGTTTTCACTCAGGGTCGCCACAGCAAATCCAAGGCAGAATTGGCACAGGTTTTACACCCGATGCCCTTCCTGGCGCAACTCCACATTACATAGAGAAATGTGGCAAGTGGGATTTGAACCGGGAACCTTCCACACTGAAACTAAGCGCACTAACCACTTGTCCACCCCCCCCCCCCTGCTTATTGCCCTTCCTGACACAACTCCAGCGTCACCTGCTGGTGTGCCCAAGTCCTTATGCTGTGCTCAAACGGACAATGGCGGAGCAAAGCTGAGCACTCAACAGCCAATCATCTCAGCGTCTCGTCCTCAGGAAGACCAATCCTGAGACGCAGCTCTAACGGCCAACGTGTTCCCATTCTGGTAGACCAATGGGAAAAGGCGTTATATTCGGCAGCAGTCAGCAGCGCGAGTTTCGTCTGTCGGATGAGAGAATACACACATTCGCTGAAGTAAGTCATTTCTCCTTCATGATCTCTCGCTGTTAGCAAAACAGGGATTTTGGTATGTATTAAAGCCATACGATAAATGCTATGTCTGTGCTAATTTTGATCGGAAACTCTCGACTAGCTGCTGCTATTGTTTGCTCACTTCTTCATCTGTAATAAGCTGCCTGGGCTAGTTAGCATAGCGATCGGTGAAAACCAGATGAAAACAAACAAACAGCCCACAAACTGTGTTCCCAGACAGTTGGGACAAGATTGTCAGAGAGAAACCATCCATCATATGTTGAAATAATTTCAGTTGAGGGCAGTCAACTCTGATTTTAGCCCTGCAGTAGCCGTGTTATTGTTTACGAGCTTGTTCATCTGTAATAAGCTGCCTGGGCTAGTTAGCATAGCGATCGGTGAAAACAAACATCAGAAAATTAAACACTATAGCTGGTGTTATAATTGTTATTCCGTCGTTATGATCAAAAACGCATCTGTCTCTGACTGCTTAGGTGTGTGTCATCTTGAAATCATAAATTAGAAACAGTATTTGTGTGTTGGTGCCTGTGGTGTAGATGAATTGTCAGTGTTATGTTTAGGCTGTCTGAGGTTTATGTCAAAGCAATTTTTAAAAACCCGGTATCGTCATTTCTGACAAAGAAAATTTGCTCTGTCTTGTATGATATCCTTTTATGGTGTGTGTGTGTGTGTGTGTGTGTGTACATGCATGCATTCGTTAGGGGAGAGGATGACTATCTGCTTCACTCCAGTGACTCATATCATATGTTTTGTTGTACCAGATAACCAACATTAATTTTCAATATGGACCACAAGACCTTTCAGTGCAATGTGTGCGATAAAAAGTTCACTGAGAAGTCAAACCTCACTCGCCACATGAAGATCCATGATCCAAAGGAGCATGACTGTGACATCTGTGGGAAGAGTTTCACCACCAAACCCCAACTGCACTTACACCAAGAGCAGCACCAGTTTCCGACTCACTCTGTATCAGACTCTGCTGTACGAGGCCCACACAGCTGGATCTTTTGCATCATCAACTTCATCGACATCTCAGAGGGGCATCCTGTCCATGGTAAAACCTGCTGGCACCTACACCCCACCCATTTCCCAGTCTCCCCTTCCATCTGCTCGCATGCTGAGGCATGCTCACCTAGTCCAGGAGATGGAAATGATGCTTGTCTACCACAACCAAATCCTCAGTGTGACCGGTGAAATCCTGATGGCACAAGAAAGGCATGTATACAGTTATCACATTGTACATCATAGAAAATATTGTTAATTAAGACCACCTAATGAATTTAGATTTTCTAATGACATTTTGATTTTGTCTTTCACTAAAGCTTCTCAAGAAGATCTACCGTGATGGCCAGGGCACCACACAGTACATCATGGAGAGAACCGGCGGAGGTGACAAAGGCGTGGTGAGACGTGGAGGTAAGCTGTTTAAGCACTTCACTTGTGTTTTGTGTGGAAAGTAAATGTTTAGTGCACCCACATATACTCATCTCCTGTGTGTTTTATACATTTGTAGGTTGAACTTTGAAGAGCCAGGGCCAGAGCCAGGGCCTTCGCACCATCCCATCCAGCTGAAGCCAGCTGCTGCCACCGCTGCCTCCCACGTGCCACCCGCCATTTCAGCAGCACCAGTTCTCCTGGTGGTTCCAGCCCAGCCACAGGCTCCATCCATCAGATTTACTGGGCCATTCTGCACTCAGGTCTTTGTTCCTGTTTTACCACCTCCTGCACTCACCGTCAAACCCATAATGCCCAAGAAATCCGAGAGGCCCTGTGGGGCTTGCCAAGTACCTCAGTGTGGTGGCCAACGAAAGAGGTACACACCTTCAAAGGAGAAAGCATCTGGAAGCAGCCAGAAAATTTTCACATTTTGCCCTGCTACCAACAAATCAATTATGCCTGGTTTTGAAGGCGTAGTATATAACTGTTATGAGCACTTAAAGTGTGGTGGACAAGGAACTAGAGAAGAGGGAAAAACAATTGACTGTACCTCTAATATTTGTTGCTGTTCCTTGCCTCATCTCATGCCTGGATACTTTGCGCACTTTGGGCATGAGATGCTAAAAAAAGTGCACTATTGTTACTTTAGTTCATATGCTATTCCTGCTTTTAAAAATTATATATATATATATATATATATATATATATATAAAAAATACTGTTGTTTTTATAAATTATATTTATAAGTTGCTTTTTTATTAATATGTAATATTGACATATACTGTACCTCTAATACTTGTTCCTGTTCCTCCACCCTTGGCTCATCTCATGCCTGGATACTTTGCGCACTTTAGGTGTGAGATGCTAAAAAAAAAATAGTGCACTGTTGTTACTGTGTTCAAAAGCTATTCCTGCTTTTAAAAATAATAATAATTATATATATATACTCAACAAAAATATAAACGCAAAACTATATATATATATATATATATATATATATATATATATATATATATATATATATATATATATATATATATATATATATATATAAAATACTGTTATTATAAATTATATTTATAAATTGCTTAATTTATAAATGTTATTGACATATTTTAGTTACTATAATCAATTAAAATAATTATACCTTAAATAATAATACCTTAAAAATAAATTTATTCATATAATTGAATGAACGTATTATTTACATGTTGATGCATTTACAATATAATTTTACACTATTAATAAAAACTCTTAGTAGTATTTGAAAGTGTCTGTGCTTCTTACTTGGCCTTTGCATAACTGTATTAAAAGTGATAAAGTGATGGTGCTATGTTAAACTTTGGCTATGATGCCTCAATGCTTCCAGATTCATCAAGGAAGCTCCTTGGGGCCAACCTGGCAAACCTGGTAACAAGATCACAAGTAAAAACCTGTAAATAACTACGTATGAATACTGAACTGAGGTATATGAATACTTACCTGAGGTATTGGAATAAATCCACTTATAACCTGTATAAAACCACTATACGGGGGGCAAGAGTGGGACATAGCAAGCAATACATCAAAGTAATTAGAAGTCTTTGTATCTTCTCCCAGACGAAAAAAGGGGTGTCAATACACACTGTGCGGTCTCCACCCCCTGGGTGGTCACTACAAGAGCTCAGACTGTCTTCCACACAGTGAAAGTGTACTGAATAAATTTGTACTGCCTTTATAGTTTATGCCAAAAATGCAATGATTGTACACTTTTCTGTTTCACTATGTGAATCTCATCAGTCTACATAAACTCAAACTACGCAAACAATGGAAAAAAAAGTTGATAAGTGGACCTTATACATGGCATTTCTGTAAATAAGACTTCAGTACTTTCAACACCAGAGGGCGTCCTTGCATTTGATCATTTTTCGATCAATCCCAGGATCAGCCATAGGGACTTGGGGGGGGTCATGAGCCGTCCCCAAGAGGTCTCCCATCCAAGTACTAACCAGGCCTCGAATTGCTTAGCTTCTGAGATCTGACGAGATCAGGCTGACACAGAGCAGATCGGCTTTTAATTAACTGGGTGTTTCACAGTTTGCCATAATTCCCCTGGCAGCCGCCTACAGTTCCCAGAATGCACCGCGGTAGCAGCAGAGTTCCGCTGTCTCACATTGCGTATAAACAATGGCAAAGTGAGGATGTTTAATGGTGCCGATTCAGCGACTTCACGAGCGATTATGATGACAAGTTCGCTCAAGTTGAGAGGGTTATCGAGAGGAGGTGTGTTTACATTGTGCCCTAAACCGGAAGTCTGCTGAAACGACCTCTCGCGTGAGTCACGGACCGCCAGCCAGCGCGAGATTTCACAACTGCGAAACACCGAATGAGGATGTTTCGTTTTATTTCTCTTGCGCTCTTACTTTCGTATGTACGGTAAATCCCTCCGCCACGCGGAAGCGTCCCTGCTGCTGCTGTTAGCTAAACAAACAGAGGATGTAGCATTTAGCAGCGCCTTGGTTCGTTTTAGATTAAATTCGCTGGTAAAAGGACGTAATTATCAGTATTATTTTAAACCCTCATATATTACCTTGTATGATCCAGCATGGCTACGTGTATTCCCTTCCAAAGCCAGTTATCTTCGATCATGGAGGTTCTGGTGAAAACAGCAGTAGCAGAAATCTCCAAACTCGTCGACGATAAATGTGCGTTTTTACATCTGGAAATATCTCGAAAACAAACCGAGAACGAGTTGCTGAAAAGAAAATTACTCATGATGGAGAATAAAAGATCGCAGCTGAAACGAGGATTTGGTACGATTCATTTATTTTCAATTCTGTGAGATTTTAATTAAAAATTACATTATAATGTGCTTTTATTTCTGCAAAATAAATATTTCGCTTTGGTCTAATTTCATTTTTTTAATTTACTTTTTTTTGTATTCAGAAAACTACAGCGGAACCGACGTGAGCTCAAACTGTCCCCGGCCGGCCTCAGGGATGAAGGTCTGTTTCACTAACATCATTAATTTTTTTAAAGAGAAAATATTTCGTGCACTTGCTGTGTACTTTATGCAGAGGTGCGCAAACTGCAGATATTATACTTCCAAAAGTCACTGCCTTTTCCAGAAGGGCTCTGCACACGTCTAGATTTTTGGATAAGGTGATAAATTGATGTTTTGTTTTTTTAAAAAACTCTAATTAATCCCTTTCCCTTAAAAGGGTTAGTTAGGGTTTAAAATTTCACTGAAATGGATTAAAAAATTCTGCAAATTTAGACAATGCTTCTGGATTTGCACAAAGGGTTTGCACACTTCTGGAAGTCTTGTGCAGTAGAATTATGTACAGGTCCAGTTTTGGACATGTCCATCTTTACAGAATACGTGAGACATATTCATGGAATTCTGAAGGTCCTTGATGGAGAATATGTCTGAATTGGGTGCACACGTGGGCAGTGAGCTCATGTCTCTGTGTTGAGAGGCGCCTGAGAAGACTTTACCCTATTCCACTAAGCACCGTTTCTTCCCGTTTCAGCCCAAATAGCAAATCAGGGAGCGTTTTGAAGCATCACAGTCACTCCTTGATCCATCTTTTGTTGATCTTGAACAAACTTGGTATACACAGTAGTTACGGCCCTCATTGGCACTAGGTTTGAAATTGGAATAAAATTTTTGAACAGCTCAAAAATTTCACCGATTTGACAAATCGGCATCATTACGTGGCCGCTTAAACTTCAGTCATGTTTAAACATCTTTAAAGAGGTTAGTCCCAGTGAGTACAGCTTTATACTTTGTGCTCAACTGGGGTAAAAATTTGAAGCAAAAGCAGCGTTTGTTCTGGCTGAGAAGACAGTCATGCGCAGCTTTACTTTCATTTTGGAGCAGGTTGCCAGGTCTGCACTTTATAAGCCAGCCTGACAGGAGGCATGTCAGAGTAAGCTGTTTCATCCTGTTTTTGCACTTTTTCTGAATCGTGGGGGATTGTAATAGAACGGTGTCCTGTGGAATAGTAATTGAGTATTCTATCGATTATTCTGGCGATTAATCGAGTAAACGGATAAAAAGTACTTTATCTGTAACACTCAGGTGTTACAGATGAAATTGCTGGATAGTGTTTGCCGAAACCTTTCCAGGAGAATGAAGGTCCAAGTCTTTATAGTCCTGGTGCTTTCTGTCTTACCATGTAGTTGTGTGACTTGACTGGTTATGGCTATTTGGGGCTCAGTATTGATATTAGAGAGTAAAAAACTTTGCCGATATATCTATAGATATATACATAAAAAAATGTCAGTGTCACATTTTGTTATCAAACCCATGACAAAGAAATGTAATTTGAGGTTTGATGTTTTACAGTTTTAAACATGAACTTTATTATAAATAACTAGAAATATGACCAACAACCAGCAAAGGTACATCACCCTGCCTTCACTCTATTTGGCAGTCACTGTGTCACTTTGCTCACGATTTAGACTCTTACTGTCTATTTTGCCCCCACCTAGCAGGTGGCATAGCAACCGCTTGTTGTTGCTGTAAAATGTCCACTCTGACTGAAAATGAATGACAGCTGGTAGCTTTGCCTCTGTCTCTTGTAGCTAATGTGTCCAAGCGGTGATGAGGGTCCCAGCCATGCTTAACAACTTTGTAAACAATGCTGTGGGTGTGCCTTCTTTTGGACAAACTATGTAATGACACCATTTCCAACAGCCATTGTTTATTCAGTACAGTTTTCATATTGGCAAAAGCAACACAGACACTGATATGTTTGTGAAATCTGCATATTGACCGACATTGTCTTGGTCTACCCGGGTAGTTATGACCCAGGACAGTTCGTGTGGTAGATGTGGTGGTACATGGCAGCAGTGCCTGATCCCTGACCTGACTGTTTCTGAAATGATCTGGTCCTCGAGGCTTCAGCCACAGACTGTGGATTCCAACCCACTACTGCTGATTCAGCATTTAGTTGTTGTTCATTGACTGGAGAATCTGGTTTCTTTGTTATTTTGTTATTTTTGCAGTATTAATATTTTAGACTGTGGTCCGGAGGAGAAATAATTACTTGAGTAATAGATCTGATGCTCATTGATGTTGTGAGACAAATGTATTTGCGTGATTTTTGTATCTCGTATTTTATTGTTTCATAGATTCAAACAGAATTTAACATAAAATAAAACATTTTTTTAATTCAAGCAAAACAGTTTAAGCAGCTATGATCCCCGTGTGAAAAAGTACTTGTTTAAAAGTACATAGTTCGTCCAAAAATTAGGTACCAGTTCCTGACTACAGCAGCAGCAGTTGTTGTGGTGGAAAAGCGCCTGTTTTTTTCCTGCTTTTGTGTCTCTGCCTGAAAATGTTTTTTTTTTTTTTTTTAACTTAGTCATGGCAGTAATGTTTTTTAAATAATAACCAGCTGTTATTTGTCTTGTTGCTGTTTAGTTCCCTGAGATTGAAGAAGCAGGTTTTTCTTTCACGATTAAAGAGGAGAGTCCAGATGAGACGCTGTGGATCAGTGATGCCACTGAACCCACCGGTGAGTTAAAAATAAATCAATAACTTTTAGTTACTGATTGACCCAGAGGAACTTTTAGTGATGCTGTTTAAAATGACATCACATCTCCTCCTGTGTTTTTTAATGTCGGTAGTTCCTTTCTGACGTGGAATTCCTGAACTTGTGAAACATTTAAACTGTTGCTGTGTGAAGCAACTTGACATATTTGGAAAATTGTTGATGTCACTTCAGAGTTTGTTGTTGTTGAATTTTATGAGAATGGAGTTAACAATCATATCTTTAACGGTTAGATGAAATATAGCCAGATTTTGCTGGCGTTGTAATGATGTTCCCACAGAATTGCTTGGCGGTGAACATTTCTTCACATTTATTAACAACGTTTGTAGCCGCTGACACGTCCTGATTAGACGCCGACGATACACCAGCAGGCTGATAGCGTCAGCTGCCGTGAGCCTTTCAGGAGTTATTTTTGTTAAAATGAAAACTTTTATTTTACTGAATAAACGATACAGAAAAACACTGTTGGTAATTATGTCATTACGCAGTTTGTCCAGCAGAGGGCACTCTGGCAGCATTGTTTGCAATTCGGTCAAGCATGGCTGTTATCCCCATCACCCCTTGGTCATGTTAACTGCAATAAACAGTGGCAAAGCGACTGGCTTCCATTCATGTTCAGTCAGAGTGCAAAATATAATTTTTTTTTTAAATATGATTATAAAAATGGGCGGTACGGTGGCTTAGTGATTATCACTGTTGCCTCACAGCAAGAAGGTCACGGGACTGAGTCCCACCTTTGGCCTTTCTGTGTAGAGTTTGTGTGACCTCCCTGTGTTTGTGTGGGTTCCCTCCTGGTGCTCTGGCTTCCTCCCACATCCAAAGACACGCAGGTTAGATGAACTGGAAACTTTAAATTGTAGGTGTAAATGTCTGTATGTGACCCTGTGACAGACTGGCGTCCTGTCCAGGGTGAACCCACAGAGCCATATATGAGTACTAGAGTCCGCAGTTGCACTGAGACGTGTCCCGGCAAGGAGGCATGGTTGCCATTTTGGATCAGGGCCACTCAGTGTGCACACAGATGCTCAAAGTATCTCGTCAATAAACAGGTGGAAAATGCTGGAAAGCTGCACATGTTGACAAAGCCACAAACTGAGGAAGAAGGGAGACATTTCCTTCCATAATTAAGCAGTTTTGGTTATTCTTGTTGCTTTTTCCATTTCTTTTGAGCAATAAACTGGTGTAAAGTGTCTGTGTGTCAAGTGTGCCTGTGTGCCAAATCTGGAGATTTATAAACCACGTGGAATTTTATTCAAAGTTGAATTTATTCAGTACTATGCAAAAATGGATTTAATTAATGGGAGCCATGTGGAATGAATTAATGTGCCTGTGTGCCCAGTCTGGATTGTGTGATATTTTGCCTTTATGTCTGCAGAATTTGTAAGCTGGAACATATGGGATCTGTTTAAACTTTCAAATAAAATAATAATTTTGTAGCCAATGATGCATTTACATTCAGAACTTGGCTGATGAAACCATTCGCTCATAGAATCAGAAATCATCTACAGCTGCAGGTTGTCTCGTCTGCATCGTGTGGTGGAGAACGCAGTTGGAATCCTCTCAAAGGTAATTATTTATAATATATATATATTGTAATGGATTGGTGAGCTGTGCTGAACGCAGCAGGACGTTTCAGCTCAGCTAACGATTGCAGCTGGAACAGATCGGATCCATGTAAGTTTCAACACTTAAGATTTTGGAATGTGTGGGTGTCAAGGTAAATTTAATCATACTTTCCTTACGTAATTTAATGTAAATTAATTATACTGGCTGATATTCAGGTCAGAATGGTATTTTAACACGTGTTTTGTGAGCTTTTTTGCCGTGTGCGCTCACTCGCATATCTGCATTGAAAATGTACATGAAAACATGTCACATCCAGGCACCTCGTCAATATTTTGCCCAGTTAGGAAGTGGCATGTCGCTCTCCATGAAGGGGTACTCACATTAATTAGGCAGCATTGGGAGTGCGCTCTCTAGGTCTCCTATACGGCTCTCTGGGTGTACCCCACCTCACCCCCTATGACTGCTGGGAGAGGTTCCAGTCCCCGCGACACTTAATCAAACATAAGCAGGTGTAGAAAATGGATGGATTATAAAAATGTATCCACTCCCATGGTCACTTTCCAGGAAAGGACAATTTTCCGGCCTTTCCTGTGAAAATGCCCTCAAGTTGAACAGCAACATGATTCTTGCTGTGTTTTTGAAAAGAGTTTTTGACTTGCAGGTCCTGCAGTCCAGTACTCAAATCCAGCTGCTGCAGAGAGTCAACAGTTTGATGAGGACCATCAGTTAACCCATTCTGAGGTCACCAGGCAGACGGATACCGAGTTCAGAGACTCATACACCTCGAGTCATCACGCAGTAGAGGTCAGCGGTCTTCATTTCACCGTGAAGATGGAGAAGGATGAGGACCGGTCTGGATTTAGTCAGGACAGATGCCAGCACAGCACAGGAAAACAGAACCAGCATCCTTCAGACTTTTCCATCGATGAACGAGAGAACCAGCTGTGGTCGTCTATAATTGAGGGAAACGACATTGACGGTGGTTTTCCTGAGTTTTCCAGCGTGGTGGAGGAATATTCCAACACGTTCCCAGACCACTCGGATGCTCACGTGGTTTTGAGCACAGCCAAGGTGGCCGGCGTCCAACAGGTGTCCTCTCAGAGGTCGTGTAATGGATTATACAACAGCGACGCTCAGCAGTCATCCAGTTTTCAGCCCAGACTTCAGGTGGTGTCACAGGAGGACCGGCAGAAGGACCAGGTTTACTCACAGAGGAACTCCTCCCACGTGACGCATTTGAGGCAGGCAGAAGATCGGCCCGAGAGAGAGCCTTCAGCCTCGGACAGACCGGCTCTAACGCACGCACACAACACGTTCTCGCCAAGCGGCTGTCACCCACACTCCGCCCACAGGCCGCTCTCTGCCGCGGTTCGGGGCTACGGCTGCATGCAGTGCGGAAAGACGTTTGGCCGCCTGCACCAGTTCAAACTGCACCAGCAGAGCCACAAGAGGAAGCGGGCGTTCTGGTGCACTGTGTGCGGGAAAAGCTTCCAGTGTTCGTCCCACCTCAGCATTCACCACCGGACCCACACGGGTGAGAAGCCGTACGGCTGCGGACTGTGCGGCAAGAGGTTCACGCAGCAGAGCAGCCTGAGGGTGCACCAGCGCACGCACAGTGGGGAGAGACCATACAGCTGCTCCCAGTGTGGCAAGACCTTCATCCTGATGCACCACTTGAAGCGCCACAGGATCATTCACACGTACAGCTGAGGTGAAGAAATACAGAGTCACCCGACCGAGTCCAGACAAAACCACACTTCAGAGTGCATTGTTTGTCCTCTCCCGTTTGTCTTTGCGTCCACGCTAAAGGGCTCCATACCTCAAATGTTTACATTTTTGTACGTCATACTGTTCATTTGTGACCCTGTATACTGACTGAGTAATTGGCTGAGAATGCGACCGCCATCTAGTGTCAGTCCACAGTGACACATCAACTTTATTCTCACATTTATGCAGAAACTAGAGCCCCGTCTACATATCGGTTGGCTGACCACCATCTAGTGTCCGTCCACAGTGAGACATCAACTTTATTCTCACATTTATGCAGAAACTAGAGCCCCGTCTACATATCGGTTGGCTGTTAGCGAGGCTCCATGCTTGGCTCCAGAGGTCACCTTCCATGCCAGGCAAGGTGGAGGTCAGAACTACTTGCTGCATGGTTAGTAAACCAGTTTAACCAAATTATCAAAATGTGTATCATATTGAGTATCTGGTGAACCTCCTAGATATTGCACCATGCATTACATGGGGGGGTCACCTCGAATAAAAGCTACTCCTTTCAATTTTTTACACATAATGATAAGTCACGAATGCCACGAAGTACACATTCTTGGCCGTTGATCACGAATGTGATGATTCGGGGCAGAGGCGTCAGGTGTCCTCGGGAACTGCTGCAACTTACCACACGTTACGATTAATGGCACGTGTTGCTGGAGAATTATCAGGAACCATTACGCACGGTCGAGAATAATGATCTGCGCCGTTGCGCTCGTTCCAATGAGCACTGTTGCGCATCGATGCGTTCTGTCACGTGAATGAGACAAATTGTCTCCACACACACACACACACACATGCATATTCATCCTATCATCAGCTTCTGAGCAGTTGAGATCGCTCCAGATTGCTCCTCAAAATCTAGATTAATCCAGAGTCAAAGAACTTTGTGACTGCATGCTTAGTTGAGCTCTATGTCATGGAGTGGTGCAGAGAGGAGGAGGAGACTGAGAGCCAGATGTGTGGCTTCACGTGGTTCTCGTCTTGCTCATTTACCCAAACGTCAGGCGCAGCAGCAGCAGGTGGAACACCTGCAGGAGCACACTGATGAGCATTGGAACGAGACTGCAGCATACTGCAGCAATGAAACTGAATGTGGTGCGCATGTCAGAGAAGAACACTGTCACACTCTATTAAGGATCACCACTAATGAAGACGGATCAACATGCTCAGTTGTGATCTCCACGACATGAGGTGAAATGAGGGTGGTGCGTGACATTTGTGGAAGATCTTTTGACAGCCAAAAACACGCTCCATGAAAATCACAAATATCACGCACCAACACGCACTATTAAGAAACCTATTCAGATACGTTAAGTCACGTTAAGAATGTCAGGAATGTGCCAAGAATGATGCAAACATGACCTTTGTAACGTATCCTGCCTATGTGTAAATGCAGCATAACAAACTGATTGGTAGTTGTTGCTGTTGTGTTTTTTTTTTTTTTTTAATGTAGCTCCTCAATTTAACTGAGCACAGAATTGGAGTGAAAACTTGGACGCTCAGTGTAATGCTGACAGACTTATAGTTGTTAAATATAGTAATATTACTCTCTAAGGGGGTTGGCACCCCACTGCCTACGCCCGTGTCACAGACGGTCACAGTCTGTGAGCAGGAAGAAAAACCCCACACGGATAAACTCGTTTTTATTTATGTGGAAAGTGCTAATGGATTGACAGGTTTTGTCTCCTGTTTATCTCATGTCATCCTCAAACAGACTTTAGGACGATATGGAAAAAAGTAAAACTTGGTTTTATAAAAGTCATCACAGGTTCTGTTTTTACTCAGCCAGAGGAGGCGCAGATACTTTAAAAGAAAAACAACCCTAAATATGTTTGTAAAACTGGTGCCACCACTGCGCTGTGACACACGGCGAGATGACACTTAACCCCCCCCCCCCCCCCCCCCCCCCCCCACCCCCACACACTGAGTTGTGCCTCTCGTGGTACGTATAATATACTGCGACCAGCCTTGTTCATTTCATGTCAGGATGGCGTAAATGCAAACACGAATCAGAAAACTGCTTCTGTCGCCCCATGAACATCACTGAAATACACTGCTTTTAAGTGGGTTTCATTGTAAATGCAGCTGAAAATGAACCTGCCACGACGGGCAAGAGAGGGGCGTGAAGTGTGTGTCCGACAGCACGGTTCACTCGCCAGTGTCAAGCAGACAAGCATTACTTTTCAATCATGGTTAATATAAACCTTTCACAAACATCTGTATCAGTCTTATTTTTGCAGATATGAAAACTTATTTTGAGTAACATACATAACATAAGCAAAACAAATGTGCTTTTTTGTATTGATGTTGTGCGTGAAATTGAAGACATTTTAAAAGGCTCATCCTTGTAATCTGGCCTTTAAATATGCAGATGTACAAGATGAAGGCCTTTATTGTTTTTGAGTTATCATGTTAACAAACAGGAGAGGATGGACTCATTAAGTCACTCACTGCATTGGAAAAATGGAACATTTTAAAATTTTTAAGTTGTTTTTAAGTTTAATAAAGTGCTGAGTATTTTAAGTTTAAATGCTGTTATTAATATGTTAGTTTAGTTGTGATAGCTTATTTTTTGTTTTATTTTGTTTTCACTCTTGACAGTTGTAGAACTTTGTGTATTTTAAAAGGAGACTCACCGTGTCAGAAATGGGCTGTGTACTGAAACAAGAGAATAAAAAAAATCAGGCAGCTGTTTTTCAAACACTGACGATATAATTTCCAGAACATGCATCCATGTTAGGACATTTGTGATCACACAGGTTGGAATGAGATTGTACAAGTACACTGGAAAAAAAAAAGGAACATCTAAAGACGTTGTTCCACTTGGTAACACTCAAGTGAATAAAGCTGGTCTGAATCAGATCAATAAGTTGGTATAAATATTACTTGTTAAATTGAATCAACCTAATCACAGCTGTTCTGCTCTGTGCCCGTCGGATCCTGTCAGAACTCAGAGAGGAGCAGAACAGATCCTGGACTTGGTTGGGAGACCACTTGGGAAGTGTGTGTGTGTGTGTGTCCATGTAGAACTATAGTTGCATCAAAAGGGACATCAGATTTGTGCCAAATCCCAAAGCAGATCTGCTCTGGATCCATGTTGGTGACCCTCAACATTTGGGGGCAGCTGAAGGTCAAACAACAATTTGGATTCACCGATCGTGTTTTTTTTTGGGCCAAAGTCATGTTTTTAGAATTTATTTATTCATTTTTAAACAAGTTTGGGTGTTACAGCGACTTGTATTCCAAAGCATCATATGTGCTTATTGGCAGCACGGTGGCTTAGTGGTTAGCACTGTTACCTCACATCAAGAAGGCCATGGGTTCTATTCCACCTGTGGCCTTTCTGTGTGGAGTTTGCATGTTCTCCCCGTGTTTACTTGGGTTTCCTCCGGGTGCTCTGGTTTTCCTCCTCCACATTTAGACATGCAGGAGGTCTCCCTTGCAAAAGAGGTCTCGATCTCAATGGGACTAACCTCGTTAAATAAGTATGCCAAAAAAAATAGGATTTAACTATGAAAATCAGGTTTCAGTCTGTTTTTTAGTCGGTAAATAGTCTTTCCAAATGATTACCTTTTTTTTTTTTTTTTTTGTGAACCTGTGTGAAATATACGTTTTAAAAATAAATGTGGCTTGTACTGATGCAACTTGTAGTCCAGAAAATACAGTAAATTCATGTGAGTGTGACCAATTTAAGCACTTTTAAAGTTGGTCCAACAATTTTTTTTTATTTTATTTTCAGTGTATATTTTCAGGCCTTTAACTTGACTAAAATAAAGTTAATTTTTCCTTTGATATGAATAAGTTGGCTGCCATGTTTAACCCTCTGTGTGATCACTTAATTTCAGAAATCCCCAAAACATGAATTAAGGAAGTTAACTAAGTTGAGGTAAACTGAATGTTTGTTTCCCAAAAGGCAAATTAACCCTCAAAAACCTACACCTTACAGCCTTATTCCAAAGTGGATTAAAATTCCGTTTTTTTTTCCCCTCCAAAATTATACACACAATATTCCCTAATGACAACATGAAGAAGTTATATTTTTAATATTTTTTTGCAAATATATAATATAATAAATCACATGTCCATAAGTATTCGCAGCCTTTTTCCATGAAGCTCAAATTGAGCTCAGGTGCCTCCTGTTTTCACTGATCATCCTTGAGATGTTTCTACAGCTTAATTGGAGTCCACCTGGGGTAAATTCAGTTGATTGGACATTTGACAGTGCATGTCAGAGCGCAAACCAAGCATGAAGTCAAAGGAATTGTCAGCAGACCTCAGAGACAGGATTGTCTGGAGACACAAATCTGGGGAGGGTACAGAAACATTGCTGCTGCTTTGAAGGTCCCAATGAGCACAGTGGCCTCCATCATCTGTAAATGGAAGAAGTTCAGATCCACCAGGACTCTTCCAAGAGCTGGACGCCGTCTAAACTGAGCTATCATAGGAGAAGGGCCTTAATCAGGATGTACCAAGAACCCGATGGTCACTCTGTCAGACCTCCAGCATTCCTCTGTGGAGAGAGGAGAACCTTCCAGAAGGACAACCATCTCTGCAGCAATCCACCAATCAGGCCTGTATGGTAGAGTGTCCAGAAGAAGCCACTCCTTAGTAAAAGGCACATGGCAGCCACCTGGAGTTTGACAAAAGGCACCTGAAGGACTCTCAGACCAGGAGAAACAAAATTCTCTGGTCAGATGAGGCAAAGATTGAACTTTTTGGCGTCACGTTTGGAGGAAACCAGGCACCATCCCTACAGTGAAGCATGGTGGTGGCAGCATCATGCTGTGGGGATGTTTTTCAGCAGCAGGAACTGGGAGACTAGTCAGGATTGAGGGAAAGTATAATGCAGCAAAGTACAGAGACATCCTGGATGAAAAACCTGCTCCAGAGCGCTCTGGACCTGAGACTGGGGCGACGGTTCATCTTTCAACAGGACAATGACCCTAAACACACAGCCAAGATATCAAAGGAGTGGACTTCAGGACACTCTGTGAATGTTCTTGAGTGGTCCAGCCAGAGAACAGACCTGAAATCCGACTGAACATTTCTGGAGAGATCTGAAAATGTCTGTGCACCGACGCTCCCGATCCAACCTGATGGAGCTTGAGAGGTGCTGCAAAGAGAAATGTTAAAACTTACCCAAAGATATGTGCGCCAAGCTTGTGGCATCATATTCAAGAAGACCTGAAGCTAAATGCTGCCAGAGGTGCATCAACAAAATATTGAGCAAAGACTCTGAATACTTATGGACATGTGGCTTCTTAGTTTGTTTGTTTTTTTTTTTTTAATAAATTGCAAAAACTTACAAAAAAGTTTTCATGTTGTCATTATGGGGTGTTGTGAGTAGAATTTTTAGGGGAAAAAATGAGGCTGTAAATAAAACGTGAAGGTGGTGTGAGAACTTTCTGGATGCTCTATGTTATATTCACTATGAAAAATCATTCTGGGTTGATTTTAAGATGTCTGTGGTACTTGTTTGTTTGTTTTTTTTTTTTTTCTTGTGTTGCAGTTATAAAATGAATTAAGCCCCAAAAAACTGAAATTGTTTCTGAAAATACTTAACACTTTTAAAGCTAGAAATCCAAAAAAGGAGCCTAAAAATGTGAATCTAACAGTTTTGCTCCTCTGTTTACTACATTGTCATCATCACTCACTGTTTTTTTTATTTTATTTTACTTATTTTTTTAACTTCACATCATGTCAGCACTGAAATTGTAGAAGCACAGATTCCAGTGATGCTCTGAAGCAGGTTTCATATTCATTGAAGCATGGTTCAGGTTGATGAGTCAAATATTCATTCTTAAATCCTCTGCTACTTAAATATATATATATATATAATATGTGTTCATTCAAATCAAAAGCTGGATGTGTTGTTACACAAACGACTGCAATTCACAAAAGGTAGAATTTAGCAGAACATGTTTTATTATTATTTACAGTGTAATCAATGACTCCACACATACAATATTCTTTTCTTGCTGCAAATAATTTTGACTAATCAGTGGGAATTGTCTCAATATTGTCAGATATGTTTACAGATTATCTTTTATCTGATCCTAAACATGAACTCTGACATCAGTTTACACTGATATAAAAGAAAATGTACTCATGTTGTTCACGTTGATATTTTTTGAGACAAAATATGTATATATTTCTGTAAAAAAATATTTAACAAACTGTTACTTTTGTTGGAAAATCACCTTTAATGGAGTTGAGTCAAATGAGAAAAATACTGAGATGAACCAAAGTGTTGCTGAAAGAACTGAACCAAAATAAACAAACTTCAGCGTTTGACATTTATGCACAAAATCAAATAGGAGCATATCTGTTCCTACAAATGTCTGTTTTCTGTCAGTTGCACATTTATTGATTGCTGTGTTTATAAAAAATAATTGTGACTGAGCCGTGTGTGATTTGTCTGACAGATGACGTGACACTAGAGGGCAGTGTAGCTCATCACTTCAACAAAGCAAACAGTCGTGACGTCACAGATAAGAACAGGATCTTGAGACTTTGAAGGTCCTGTTTGCTGCAGGAAGAAAAATGAACCAGCTGACTGCAAGTTCACTGACAGGAGTAATTTTTTGAAAAGTTGAAGCAGCATCGTTGAGACTAAGGTTCAGAAGAGCACCGTGGTCTCTGTGGGGTTTAGAGCCCAGTTTATGAGCCCGACTGTTGGCTGTTCAGATAAACAGCTGGATACCATGAAAGTTTTTTTTTTCTTTTTTTAAGTGGGTGCTTCAAAGATTTACAAATTTTGCAAAATGCTGATTAAAGTCTGAGTTCAAAAATTTGCAGTAGCAACAAAGTTTTCCTCCCCAGCCACACGTTCTATCCATTCTTTAGTTTTACCCCATATTTGGCCATGCAGTGAGCATCATGGCTCCTCCCACTATTACTAGCTAAGAGGTGCTACAAATTATTTTGTGCCCTTAGCATCTAAGGATAAAAAGGCTCCATCCCTCTTTGGCCATGCCTCCCAAAACCTCTGTTGGAGGTTAGATTAGATTAGACAGAACTTTATTAATCGTTTGGAAAGACTCCCTCAGGGAAATTGAGATTCCAATAGCATTGTATAGCAGCACACAGGGTAAGAAGCACACAGTCTCAAAAGTGGGGAAAAAAGCAAAAACAAAACAATTTGCAAATATAAATACCAGACATACTGATCACTTCTGGTTTACTGGCTCCTCCTGCTCCTCTCCTTCCCGTCCTCTGTCTTCCTGTTACTCCTCCCCCTGAGTGAGGAGTTGTACAGTCTGATGGTCAAATGAGTTTTTCAGTCTGTTGGTCCTGTACTTGGGAAGGAGCAGTCTGTGAAGAGGCGTGTGCGTGCAGAGGCTGATGGCATCGTCCATAATGTCCAGCAGTTTGTCCAGTGTTCTTCTTTGCCACTGTCACCAGTCCAGCTTCATGTCAACCACAGACCAGCCCGCCTGATCAGTTTTTCCAGATGTGTCCTTCTTGGATGTGCCCCCCCCAGCACACCACGGTGTAAAAGAGGACGCTGGCTACTACAGACTGGTAGAACATCCACAGGAGTTTCCTGCAGATGTTACACGACCGCAGCCTCCTCAGGAAGCCCAGCCTGCTCTGTCCCTTCCTGTACAGGTGGTTGATGTGGGTTGTCCAGTCCAGTTTTCTGTCCAGCCACAGCCTGAAGTACTTGAAGGAATCCACAGCCTCCACCTCAGCTCCCTGGATCAGAAATGGTTGCAGACTTGGTTTGGGTTTCCTAAAGTCAATGACCAGATCATTTGTCTTGAGGTGTTGAGCTGTAGATGGTTTGTGTGGTACCAGGCAGCAAAGTCCTTCACTAGGCTCCTGTACTCCTCCTCTCTGTCATCCCTGATGCATCCAACAATGGCTGTGTCATCTGTGAACTTCTGGATGTGACACAGCTCAGAGATGTAGCAGACGTCAGAGGTGTACAGGGTGAAGAGAAGAGGGGCTGGCACGGTGCCCTGGGGTGCTCCGGTGCTGCTGATCATGGTGTCCCTCAGCCTAACATACTGCGGCCTGTCAGTGAGATAGCTGGAGATCCAAGTGACCAGGCAGAGGTCCACTCGCACCCTGCTCAGTTTGGTGTTGAAGACACGGAGAAGGGAACAAACTTCAAAGGGCAGGACTCACATGCTAGTTATGCACGCTATAGATATGCACGCATGGCCAGTCCAGCTATGTAAAGGAACAGAAAAGCTCTGATTACAACATGTGCTCGGGGAGTGTTGTCATTTTCTGAATGAAATAATAGATTTATTTCAGATTGGATGCAGTTACTCCTCTAAACCTTCTCATGGAAAATATGTTGGTTGCTATATTATTGTTTAAAATTTTTATTTATAGCAGTTAAATTAAACTCAGGTGAAGGTGGGCGTTGCATCCAGCAGGTGGCAGACGTGTTTGCGATATTACATATGAGAAACCAAGTAGGTTTTTTGGTTGATGCACTACATCGAAGTCTAAGAAGATCACATGTTCTTTTTATCTGGTGAGTTAAAAGATGACAGTATTTACTGTGTCTGGGGTGAATTCACTCACTCACCCACTCATCTACAGTAGTGTTCAGAATAACAGTAGTGTGGCATTCAGTCAGTGAGTTCGTCAGTTTTGTGGAACAAACAGGTGTGAATCAGGTGTCCCCTATTTAAGGATGAAGCCAGCACCTGTTGAACATGCTTTTCTCTTTGAAAGCCTGAGGAAAATGGGACGTTCAAGACATTGTTCAGAAGAACAGCGTAGTTTGATTAAAAAGTTGATTGGAGAGGGGAAAACTTATACACAGGTGCAAAACATTATAGGCTGTTCATCTACAATGATCTCCAATGCTTTAAAATGGACAAAAAAAAAAAAAATAGACGCGTTGAAGAAAATAGAAAACAACCATCAAAATGGATAGAAGAATAACCAGAATGGCAAAGGCTCACCCATTGATCAGCTCCAGGATGATCAAAGACAGTCTGGAGTTACCTGTAAGTGCTGTGACAGAAGACGCCTGTGTGAAGCTAATTTATTTGCAAGAATCCCCCGCAAAGTCCCTCTGTTAAATAAAAAACATGTGCAGAAGAGGTTACAATTTGCCAAAGAACACATCAACTGGCCTAAAGAGAAATGGAGGAATATTTTGTGGACTGATGAGAGTAAAATTGTTCTTTTTGGGTCCAAGGGCTGCAGACAGTTTGTGAGACGATCCCCAAACGCTGAATTCAAGCCATAGTTCACAGTGAAGACAGTGAAGCATGGTGGTGCGAGTATCATGATATGGGCATGTTTCTCCTACTATGGTGTTGGGCCTGTATATCACATACCAGGTATCATGGATCAGTTTGGACATGTCAAAATACTTGAAGAGGTCATGTTGCCTTATGCTGAAGAGGACATGCCCTTGAAATGGGTGTTTCAACAAGACAATGACCCCAAGCACACTAGTAAACCAGCAAAATCTTGGTTCCAAACCAACAACATTAATGCCTCGCAGATGTGAAGAAATCATGAAAAACTGTGGTTATACAACTAAATACTAGTTTAGTGATTCACAGGATTGATAAAAAAGCAGTTTGAACATAATAGTTTTGAGTTTGTAGCGTCAACAGCAGATGCTACTATTATTGTGAACACCCCCTTTTCTACTTTTTTTTACTAATAGCCCAATTTCATAGCCTTAAGAGTGTATATCATGAATGCTTGGTCTTGTTGGATTTGTGAGAATCTACTGAATCTACTGGTACCTTGTTTCCCATGTAACAATAAGAAATATACTCAAAACCTGGATTAATCTTTTTAGTCACATAGCACTACTATTATTCTGAACACTACTGTAAATCAATAAATGGCATAGTGTGGACAACTACCATAAAAAATAAACTAGTAAACAATGGTTGAAAGTGGTGGATGTGCATATATATTCCTCATACAGTTGTGAGAAATTATCATTGTTGTTGTTATTATTATCATTATTAATATGTACATGTTACGGACATGAACCAGCAAAGCCCTTCAGCGTCTCACCATGTCATTTAGGTCCTCCAGACTTTTTTTTTCAGTAAGAGTTGGTGGGTCCCCAAAAGTCCCTCAAAACCTGGATTAATCTTTTTAGTCACATAGCTCTACTATTATTCTGAACACTACTGTACATGTCTGAACTCTGGGAATGTTTGTCAGATTATAAAGTCATAACTGTTTGCCAACTTTGTGCCGTATTTTAATTTGACAAGGAATAACCTGTTGGTATTCTTAAAATGTTTTCAAGAGCCCAAAATCCTTTATGTCCTGATAAACTTTAAATCTCTTCTAGTGGTTGTAATTTGCACTCGAAACAAACACTGTTCTTGTGAGAGTTCATGATGGCAGGGAGCTGCAGGTGGTTCAGTAACTCGGTCTGCGGTCAGAAACACCCACACTGATTCAACCTGCACAGACGGCTCACAAATTCTCATGACCTTCTTTGGTCACGACCACTGGAGCTTTGATATCATGGAAATGTTCCGTCTGCAGAGGGACACGAGTGGCAGAGGGGATGGATTAGAAAGTGGGCGGAGGAAGACGTTTCCGTGAGAAAAGAGGAAAAACAAAGACCTGCTGATACACGTAGAAGAAAAAATGTCAACTTTGATCTCTGAGGTGTTTCACAGCAGAGCTGCTCTGTGTTTAGTTTTTATTGTACAACTTTTAAGACTTCAGGAAGTTCTGCTGCTCAAGGACTCTTCACCTCCCACCAACTCCTCCTACAGTTATTTTAACAACAATCTTAAAACTTTAACAGCTGATAAAACATGAGCTTGGTTTTGTCACTAAATAAAATGTGCAACTCAAATCAGCTTCATGATGAAATAGAATAGAGGAGGATTTTCTTAAATAGAAGACCTGAAGGTTTGTCAGATGCTGTAAGCCTGGATTTTATGTTTTGGTGAAAGAAAATCCTCCTCTGTCCCACTTCATCATGAAGCTGTATAACTGGAGATACAAAATGCAAAACACACACTGTGCACAATTTCTCCAATCAGCCACAGAAGCCTGTAACTTCTGGGTTGTCTGGGTGTCTTGGTGGCTTTCCTCACTCTTCTTCAGTTTTTGAGACCTGTCTACTCCACACAGATTTACCACAGTGTCAAACTGTTTGTATTTCTTCATAACTGATGTAAATAAAGTTCAAGACATATTCATTGACTTGGAAATGTTCATGTATCCATCCCCTGACTTGTCTGAAGAAAACTGGCAATTAATTATTTACAGGTATTATACCAAAGGGGCTGATTACTTATGCAACCCATCAGCTTGGCTTTTATATTTTTAATTAATTTATATCAAGTTGTAGAGATTTACTTTCAGTTTGAGTCTAAGATCATTTTAGAACTTTTTATTTTTTGTATTGTATTTTATTTATGTATTCATTTTTTTTTGTATTTGAAATGGCACAAGCCATAGGTGTCAGACTGATTCTAGAAAGGACCGAGAGGGTGCAGGTTTTCTTGGCAACCACCTGCTCTACCGGGTGATGTCACTGATTAACATTACTTTGAGCAGATGGAATCAGTTAATCAGTGACATCACCTGGTAGAGCAGGTGGTTGCCAAGAAAACCTGCAACCTCTCTGCGCTTTCTAGAATCAGTCTGAGACCTCTGGCATAAACAAATTAAAATATGTGAAATACCAAGCGTTCCAAAACTTTTGGAGGGCACTATATAGACTGAACAAAAATATTAATGCAACACTTTTGTTTTTTGCTCCCATTTAAGATCTAAAACATTTTCTATAAACACAAAAGACCTATTTCTCTAATATTGTGCACGAATCTGTCTAAATCTGTTACTGAGCACTTCTCCTTTGCCGAGATAATCCATCCCACCTCACAGGTGTGCCTTAGGCTGGCCACAATAAAAGGCCACTCTGAAATGTGCAGTCTTGCTTTAATGGGGGGGGGTCAGAAAACCAATCAGTATCTGGTGTGACCATCATTTGCCTCACACAGTGTAACACATCTCCTTCACATGGAGTTGATCAGCAGCCAGACACCATAGAATGTGAGCATTTGCCCACTCAAGTCAGTTACAACGATGAACTGCAGTCAGGTCGAGACCCCGATGAGGACGACGAGCAGCAGATGAGCTTCCCTGAGACGGTTTCTGACAGTTTGTGCAGAAATTCTTTGGTTCTGCAAACTGATCGTTGCAGCAGCTGTACGGGTGGCTGGTCTGAGACGATCTTGGAGGTGAACATGCTGGATGTGGAGGTCCTGGGCTGGTGTGGTTACACGTGGTCTGCGGTTGTGTGTTTGGTTGGCTATACAGTGGTCCCTCGTTTATCGCGGGAGTTCTTAAAATAACCCTCAATAGGCGAAATCCACGCAGTAGTCATCGTTATTTTTTACAATTATTATAGACGTTTTAAGGCTGTAAAACCCCTCACTACACACTTTATACACTTTTCTCAAACAGGCATTAACATTTTCTCACTTCTCTCGTGTGTAAACACTCTCAAAGTTCAAACCTTTGTAGAAAAATAAGACCAACCTGTTTTCAGGCTCAAACATTTGTTTGAGAAATAAAAATAGAACGTTTTCCTATAAATAATTATGATGGCTTTTAGAACTAACAAATTTAATTTTAACGATCAACCTACGAGGTTGGACACATAAATTATTAATAATGACTGACCAGTATTTCACAGTTCCTCTGATCGCGCCTCTTCATCCTGGTGTCGCTCCGCTGTCGCGTCTTTTCCACTGAGTGACACCTCGCTGCAGGTGTCTTTTTCCGAGTGAAGAACACAGTTATGGGTAGTTGTTGGTGCTCTTATTTTCTTCTGGGCGAGAAGATTCTTATAAACAGACACGCAGAACGGTGCCGTGACTGGCCTGCTTGATGAGGATGCAGAACACAATGCACCCTAAAAAAAAAACAGCATGCAAAATTGGACTAAAAAATTCAGCGAAACTGCGAGGCTGCAAAAGGTGAACCGCGTTATAGCAAGGGACCACTGTACTGCCAAATTCTCTGAAACTCCTTTGGAGATGGCTTATGGTAGAGAAATGAACATTCAATTCACGGGCAACACGTCTGGTGGACATTCCTGCAGTCAGCATGCCAAATGCACAAAATGTGTGACATCTGTGGCATTATGCTGTGTGATAAAACTGCACATTTTAGGGTGACCTTTTATTGTGGCCGGCCTAAGGCACACCTGTGCAATAATCATGCTGTCTAATCAGCATCTTGATCTGCCACACCTGTGAGGTGGGCTGGATTATCTCAGCAAAGGAGAAGTGCTCACTAACAGATTCAGATTTCTAAACAATATTTGAGAGAGTATAAGCAACAGGTTGATCGTCACAGCAGCCTGTATTCAAGGTTCTTGAAACGGAGCTGTAACTACACCTGGTGGACATTTACCATTATTGCAGGTGCAATAGAATTTCACCAAGAGCTCTTTGTAGTCAGTTTTGGTATAGATGAGAAAAGGTTAATTTTCATATTTCAGCTCAATCAGACCAGCAGTTCCTGGCATATTGCCATTTCTTTCTTTCACTTTTTTGTGAAAAAGCGCACAGCTGCTAAAATTCAAATGACCATAACTCAGCAACCAGTGGTCTGATTTTCAAACGTAAGGTATCTTTGGAAATGATTTTACATAAGGAATCTGGCATTTATAAGATCTTCTGAGAATATTTAGGCATGATGACCTTTTCATCTACTTTTTGACCTTGAAATTGACAAATTGGGACAAATTACATTGTGATACTCTTTAATGAAAATTGTAGCTCCATATGTTCTGTATAACATATTAAAAACTGATGATAAAATTTTTAGCTTTGAAGCAATTTGTAGTTAGCATACTAACACTTGAAAAGTGCTTTGTATGTGGTTTCTTCATGTAGGATGTATGTGATACCTGTACCAGTGTGAGTGTTCACACATTCATCAATGAAGTGATGAAATTGCTAAAAACAGAACTGCCAAAGTTACAAAAAGTGTTTTATTTCACAGATGGATGTGGTGGTCAGTCCAAGAATAAGTGCAACTTTATAAATGTGTGTTACCATGAGGAGGACTTTGGCCTGCTAGCAGAATGGAATTTCTTTGCAACCTCACATGGCAAGCGTGCCTGAGATGGAATTTGTAGCACCGTCAAAACACTGGTCACAAGGACAAGTCTACAGCGTTCAGCTCAACAGCACATGATTCTGACCTCTGAATCAGCGTTTGAGTGCTGCCAACAGACTGTCACAGGAATCCAGTACTTTCATGTTAAACAAGATGAGCTCCATCTCCGTGAAACTGAACTAAAACCAAGATTTGATTTAGCCCTGACAATAAAGGGAACTCTTCAGTACCATCGTTTTGTCCCTGTCATCCTCACAACTATGCAAGCACACAAAGTCAGAAAATAATCCAGATTTAGTAGAGATCCAACACCCTGGTAATGAAGGCAGTGACGATTTATGTGAACCCCTAGTTGTTCATGCATAGAGCTTTGCCTGCTGCATTTATAATGACCTAACATGGATTGGACTTGTGGAAGAAGAGGAATTTGATGACTTCAGAATAAGATTTAAAGTTGTATGTAAAAGTTTGGCCCCCCTGATGATTTCCATGATTTTCCTTTATAAATCATTGGTTTTCTGGATCTGAAATTTCAGTTAAATATATCATATAGCAGACAAACACACTGATATTTGAGAAGTGAAATGAAGTTTATAGGATTTACAGAAAGTGTGCAATAATTCATTAAACAAAATTAGGCAGGTGCATAAATTTGGGCACCCCAACAGAAAAAATACATCACTATTTAGTAGATCCTCCTTTTGCAAAAATAACAGCCTCTAAACGCTTCCAATATGAGAGTCTGGATTCTGGTTGAAGGTATTTTGGACCATTCTTCTTCACAAAACATCTCAGGTTTGTTGGTTTCCGAGCATGGACAGCCCGCTTAAAATCACACCACAGATTTCAATAATTCAGGTCTGAGGGCTGAAATGGTCATTCCAGAATGTTGTTTCTCTGCATGAATGTCTTAGTAGATTTTGAAGTGTTTAGGGTCGTCTTGTTGAAAGGTCCAGCAACTTCAACTTTGCCACTGATTCATGAACATTGTTCTTAAGAATCTGCTGATATTGACTGGAATCCATGTGACCCTCAACCAGTACCTGCACTGGCCACACAGCATGATGGAACCACCTCCAAATTTTACTGTAGGTAGCAAGTGCTTTTCTTGGAATGCTGTGTTCTTTATCAGCCATGCATACCGCCCCTTGTTATGTCCAAATAACTCAATTTTACTTTCATCAGTCCACAGCACCTTGCCCTTCCAGCGCCTGGTGAGAGAAATCTCTCAGGACTTCAAGACCGACCTCCACTTTCAGAGCTCTGCTATGATGCTCTGCAGGAGGCCAGTGAGGCTGACCTGGTTGGCAGCTTGTGGATCAGCAGCTCGGTGGATTTCTGGTAGCGGCGGATCTCTCTCAGCGCCACGGTGCCGGGGCCTGTAACGGTGAGGCTTCTTCACACCGCTGGTAGCCGGAGCGCTCTTCCGGGCGGCTTTGGTAGCGAACTACTTCGTCTGAGCTTTTTCTCCGGTGGATTTACAGGCGGTCTGCTTGGTTCTGGCCACATTAAGCTTACGCTGTGAAACTGCCAGACACTTTGTTACATCAAATTAAATTCACTATGCGGTACAACATACAGAGCCACTGAATCCACTGTTACACATCGATCACGATAAGCAGCTTTATCTTGAGGGTTTAAAGCCTTGTAATAAGCTTTCATTCTATTTTCTTTCACGCGCCAGCTGTCTAGTTATCCATGATGAAGATGGGAGCAAATCAGTCACGTGATTGAAAACCCTCTATAGCAAAGGCTTTGTGTCCATCCGTCTGTCTGTGGTCATCATAAGTCCAGTCCTATTGCTCTGTTTAGTTTGTGTGTAAATATAAATATACCCTCTTTGTCATATATTATGTAAAACCTAGCAAGAAATAAACACTTCTAAAACTGAAAATGCTGTTTTGGAACCCACTCTCAGCACATATTTACAAGACATTTTGTGGAAGTTAGCATGGTGACGTTACATGCTGGTAGCTAGCTGCAAACTCTGTTTTGTTTAAATATACCCTCTTTGTCATATATTATGCAAAAGCTAATGAGAAATAAATACTTCTAAAACTGAAAACGTTGTTTCTGTAACCCGATATCTCCTCTGTAGTCATTTACAAGACATTTTGCAGACGTTAGCGTGCATGCTAACTTTTGCTAACTCAAAGCTAACGTATGGAGTTAAATGTGTCTCACTGATACCTGCAAATGCACAGAGGTTGATCTACAAATATTCCTTGATTTGTACAATATGAACAAATGATTATTTGATTTGAACATGTACAAATTGTACATAAGACAACAGGATCTTAATAATTAATTACACAACTGAAAATTATAAAGAACACAATGGTCATATGGCCTAGGGTATGTTAGCATTTTAGCATATTTTTTAAATTTCTCATGCTGAAAAACATGCGTAGACGCCAATATCATCAAAATTAATCATGGTTAAAGGTTTTTACATTTTTCATATTAGACTGGTCAAAAAATAAATAAAAAAATTGCATGGACTTTGACAACTGATTTAATGTAATTTTGGGGTGCTGAATTTGAATCTGAGCTCAGATTTCTTCTATCACGTCGCGTTTTTTGCAGTCTGCATGTTCCGTATTGATGGATTACACAAAAGTTGCTCATTCACTCCAAAGTGCGTTATTTCAATTTATTTCCTTTATATAGCGCCAAATCACAACAGAGTTGCCTCAAGGTGCTTCACACAGGTAAGATCTAACCTTACCAACCCCCAGAGCAACAGTCTGAGGAAGAAACCTCAAGCAGACCAGACTCAAAAGCTCATGACCCTCTGCTTGGGCCATGATACAAACATAAATTACAGAAATAATTCACAGAACAATTCACGGACAAATATACAAGAAACTGCTGTTGGTGCACAGGACAGGAGGATCACCTGCACAGACACAACTCCCATCTCTGGATGGAGCTGCACCTTAAACAGAGAAAAAACAGAATCAGGCATCAGAAAGACAAAAATTACTGTATAATTTGCCAGCATTAATCAATCAATAGTTTGTTGACTGTTTTGTAATTTCGGGCAATAGCGCCCTCACCTGAGGTCAGATGCATAACAAACTATATATTTTTGGTGTCATTATGAGTAGACGAGTCATTTCATGGATATTGACACAAATGTGACAATTTTAAATTTTGACCCTTGTGCCCCCTCCTGAAATTGCCTGGAAGTTTGAAGAGGCCAATTCAGAAATGCTCAAAATCCATCAGGGAATCCAAAATCACTTTTGAACCTTTGTTCCCAGAGTTTGGTCACGGGGTCTACGGGCTGGTCTTCTACTATGCAGCAGTTCTCCTTGACAGACTTTAGGATTATATACACACCTCAGTAATGATTTTGAGTTTTTTTCATATTCAGGAACTGATCTGATGATCAGATTTATAGCCAGACCACATGCATGTTCATATAACTCGTGCTTTTTGTATGTAGAAAATACAGGCGCACTGATTTCAGCAACAAGTATGGCAACTTTTAAAATTCTGGGACTTGGTTGATTACATCACTATACAAAATGAACTTTTGCCTCAGCATGTCCAGGATATGTTTAAAATGCTGGACTCCAGTTGTAATTTCAGAGGAACATTATTATTTGAGTAATTAAAGATGTGAACTCCTGTAAAAAGTCATTGTGTTTCCTTTAAAGGTGTTAACATTTGGATTAATTGTCCCGATAATATTAAACTACTTGGTACCTTAGTCGGCTTTAAAAGGCTTGGCAAAAATAATAAAATTACTCGTTATAGTTTGAAGAATTAGGTTTACCGATTTTGCTATTGTGCTTGGGATTGTGTTGTTGTTTGGCTGTGCTTTGAAATTTTTGTACATTGATTTAAGTTATATTGTTCGTGCACATTTCTTTTGTATTGTTGTTATGAGTATATATATATATATATATATATATATATATATATATATATATATATATATATATATATTCTTTATTTTCTATGGTATAAGGGGAGGGTATTTATAAGTTTCGCTTCTGCCATCACCCTTTGGGCCACACAGGTTCACTGTTAAGTTGTTCTTTTTGTGAGTTTTTGTTATTGTTCATCTGTGTGCCAAATAAATAAAATTCATTCATTCGTTCAGCTTCAATTTCAAATTGCTTGAAACCTAAAAATTTTGACCCAGTTTTTAATGTTACAAAGAACATATGTGGCTATGACTTTTATTTGAGTAACCCAGTGTAATTTGTCCCAATTTGTCAATTTCAAGGTCAAAAAGCAGGTCAAAAGGTCACCGTGCCTAAATATTCTCAGAAGATTAAATAAGATTCCTTATTTGAATAAGAATACGATTCCTTATGTAAAATCATTTCCAAATATACCTTACTTTTGAAAATCAGACCACTGGTTGCTGAGTTATGGTCATTTGAATTTCACAGGCTGTGTCCTTATTTATGAAAAAGTGAAATTAAGAAATAGTGATATCTCAGGAACTGTTGGTCTGATTGAGCTGGAATGTGAAAATTAGCCTTTTCCCACAAAAAGCTACCTATATACCAGATTTCACCAACATCTGGGTTTTTGAGTGTGTGTGTGTGTGTGTATATACATATATCTCCTTAATTCAGTTGCTGAAAACCATTTTTTTCCCAGTTACCTTATTGTAAAAAAAAAACAAAAAAACAAGCATTTAAGCCAAGTCGTTAGTAAAAACATAACCAGCAGTCTATTGAAACTTTGTAACTGTATTTCATGCATCTGTTCATCCATCACCCTAATACATTTTCAAGCAAATAAAAACACCCCTTAAATACATTTAGTATAAATATTTCAGAAGATTTTACAGCATACTTCATGGAATTATAATCACCTTCTATTATTAACATTACCACGTGGTAAGAGTCGGTCTCTCCGTCGGTTAAAACCGTTTTTCTGTAGTAGTTTGGAATGTAAGAGCTGAAATAAATACACTTTTAAATTAAACCCTCTTAAATTAGTAGTAGCATTAGGACAATGTTTCATTGAAACACTATAGGTTCACTGTGTCGGTGCACAATGCTCTTCTTAAGCCGGACGTGACGCAACGTCTGATTTGCTGCTTTTTGGGTTGGATCATAGGTGGCGCTGTGCACCACAGAAGTTATTGGAGGTTCCTGAATGTGTCCAAATGGGGCTGAAGGAATCACGCAACTATAATGTGAAACCAAACCGTAAATATCTGTAGAAGGAAGATTAAACAAACTTTGCACAACAGGACAGTTTTACATGAATGAATGCGCGCTAACTAGCACTGCTACATTACCGCGTGTTCTCTTGTTGCTCAGCTACTGCTGGTGCAGATTAGGATGATGATGATGATTCTGGAATGTCATGTGACCGGAGCTAAAATTTATACTAGATGACACATCAATTGATGTGAGCAAGCAATGCTTAGCCCCTCCCCCGCTCTCACTTGAGAGTGGCACAGTAACAAGCCCCTCCCCATTGTTGCTTGACATAATTTAAAATCATTTAACGCTCAGTGATTCGTGTTTAACATCACGCTTTGTTTTATCACTTCTGAACAAATTAAAGTTAATATCTGGCATAAGGATATTTGGTTTGTGGGGCGTAGTGGTGCACGTTAACTATGGTTAATAAGACAAATGTGAGACAAGCTGGAGGACTGTTTGTTTGTATTGTCAGTCACGTCACGGCTAAACATGAGGGTGTCACAGCAGGAGTTTTCAGAGAGCTGCAGGGTTACTGCCGCTTTGTTTACCTCAGAATTTAAAAGCTGGCCTTGGAGTCTGTGAAGCAACATTTCTAAAATCTTAAGACTTAAAATAACAGTAACTCGGTTATCAAGTACTAACTTCAGCCTGATTGTTTGATGGTATTTATGTTTTTAGCGTTATGGGATGTATTTCATAATGTCTCAGGCTGACCCGGGCCAGCTCGCGGGAGCCGAACGTTCACGCGCAGTAATTGTTTTGCTCCAGCCGATCCACCATGGTGGACACCAGCTTCTCCAGCTGCTCGGCGCGCAGTTTTCCTGCCTCCAGGACTTCTTCGTGGTTGGCCTTCATGTGGCTGTCGTAGTCCATCACCGCCTGGTTGGTGATCAGCGACAGAGCGAAGCACCGCATCCCGGCGTGGCGGGCAACAATCACCTCGTGTACCGTGCTCATACCTGCAGAGAAGATGCCGACAAGGTGAGACCTCAAAATCAAGTGAACTTTGTTTCCATTAATCAGTCGACCGTGAAGTAAAAACTCAGTGATGGTGCCGGGTTTTTCCGTTGTTTGTAATCTATCGTTAAATACTGTGAACACTAACACCAAATAACCACCAGCAGGCCACGCCCCAGGAACGCTCATTACGCCACAAACGTCAGCTGCTTGTCGCCCTCATCTGTAGCTAATGTGACTGCAGGATCAAGGTCAGGCAGGGTCAAGGTGATAAAGTCAAAAACGACTTTACTCAGTAAGTAAAGTCGACATTCAGACAGGCCGTGTGAGAAACGGCGTGTGTGCGCTGGTGGTGGACAGGAGAGACTCACCGACGGCGTCGGCTCCCAGCGTGTGCAGCATGCGGCACTCAGCGATGGTTTCAAAGGAGGGGCCTCCCAACACGCAGTAAACCCCCTCCCGCAGGAAGTCGCTGTAGCCGAGCTCCGCTGCCACGTCGTGCGCCAACTGCTGCAGCTTACGGTCGTAGGCGTCGGACATGCAGGGGAAACGGATGCCAAACCTGCAGAGGGGAGGGTTGTGGTTATGACTCAAACTCTCAGAATCTGATCTGCTCATTGCAGAACAAGAGTCATACAGTTTTCAGGAAAACAGCTCAAAATTAACCCGACTGTGCATCTAAATGACTGATGGAAAAAAGTGTTCTACAAAACGTCAGAGGACGATGTGATAATCTGGACTCTCCAGAAATGTGTCATGTCAGGATTTCAACCAGTATACTGACATAACACTCTGTATGCAGATCCACATCCACCCGTCTCTCTTTACATGAACGTGTATTTTGGCTGACTAGGCCGACGTTACAAACTGAATGCACACGTTTAGCGGTGTGTAAATCTCACATGGCTCAGTGTGAAGTCCCACTTATGCTATTGGCTCGTGGGGGGCAAAGCATTATTCCAAGATTGCAACAGTACAGTCTGAAGCGAGTGTTACCGACCAGGAAGATCTTATTGTTCCGGTTGTCCCTTCTGGGACACGTTTAAGGGACTTGATGATAGCTATGGACATTTGCCGCAGTGTTATCTGTAGATTCAACCACGTCCATGAGCACGCATGTCCCAGAACTGTTCACTTAATGCTTTGCACACCGATACGTTCCACGTGAGCGACTTCAGGAGTGCTTACGCGTCAAACAATGCAACAACCGTCTATTAAACGCTGAAATCCTGACATCGTAAATTGTGGTGTGTCTGATATTCTCAATATGTCCTTTGGTGACGAGGTTCTTCAAACCAAAGACACCTTTCAGAGTCTTGGTGTGATTTATTTGCTGTTGATCAGTCGCTGACCTTCTGTGCACATGTTGGGGAGCAAATATTAGAAAGATTTGACCAAGTCTGCCTCAATCTGACACTGAAGTGTTTTCTGACAATGCCCCCCCCAGCTTCTCTTTACTGATTGCTTGTTTGGGTGACGGTGGACTTTAAGGTCTCATTACTGAGTGACAGGATCCTGCACAGTGTGTTGGTGTACGTGTCTGGGCTGGTGGAAGCGTGCGTACTGAGGCTGCTTTGCTGCATGTCCTCAGGCTTCATAAGAAAACAGGAGCGGCTGAACGTGTTCTGTTTGTGCACCGTTGTTCTGGTGAAGGTTACCAGCTGAGATAAGGTGGTTGAGTCTCACGTGTTCTCAGCTACCTGCTGTAGCTGTCCTTTTGATTTTTTTTTTTTTTGCTGTTTTTATTTAATTAATTGTTGTGAATTTATTATTATTATTTTCATTAATGCAGAGATTTAATTAGGTTCTGGTGTATAACATACAAAAAGGCGTGGCAGGTTTAGACTAAGTCTAAACAGGATTTGCAGCTTTGGTTTACCTGCACCTCAGGTTTAATGTAAACCCACTTTGTGTGTCTCAGACCCACTAGGTTCTCTAAAACTGGATCAGTGGAACCACGTCTGAAGCTCACGTCAAGCTGACTGAATCCTGACACACCTGGAGTGAAACCACACCAACCCACTCACTGCCAGGCAGCAGAAGGTTGCAATTTGTGCGTTTTCTGTGTCATGTTATAACATTCTGCTGTGTCGTGCTGCCGGCCCACCGCTGCCACCAAAAACAATACGTGCGTTTAACGCTAGAATCCAACGCTAAGTGTAGTGTTATGTTACACGGTTTCACTTCAGAGACCTCATGTACAAAATGTGCGTACGCACAAAAACGTGGCGTCCCTCCGTCTCCGTGCTAACGTTCAGATGTATCAAAGGTGAAATGACTGTAGAAATGTGCGGTGCGTCACACAACAATCCTGGCTGGCGTACCCACGTTTCTACAGCTATTGTTTTTCTGGCGACACGCAGAGGTGATGCTGGGAACCGTTAAGTGTGAAAACATGAAGTCATCAGAGTGATGTGCACATCAGAGACACACTGATGAACAATTAACACACCCACGTATTTGCACTTATATGGGTAGATATAAAAACATGCATAAAGTGATGCATAAAATGGTATAAAATGGTTAGAGGAGCTTCCAAATGGTGCAATCCGATGTGAGTGTGTAGTCAAGGAACACGAGGATTTACTTCCAAATGATGATAATTGGCTCATAAACCAATTTCGATTACCAAGGCCACTGTTACTGGAGTTGTGCGCAGAACTGCAGGCGGCCCGGAGTGCAATATGGCGAGGAGCCAGGGGTTGTCTGTGCCCACACAAGTGCTGACCACACTGGGCTTCCCAGCATTAGGGGCATTCCAGCGGGAGCTGGCCGATCGGTCAGGCGTGTGCCAGTCAACCTTGAGCCATCCGAATGCCATCCAGGTACATCATATTACAACATTAAAGTGCATTTTTCAGCAAGAGCCGGTTTCCCAAATGTAATCACAGCTATTGACTGCACACATATTGATATAAAGGCACCATCACATGATGAATTTGTTTTTGTTAATAGGGAACATTTTCATTCCATCAATGTTCAAATCATATGTGATGTCCAAATCCACTGGCTTGGGAACAGGCTGGAGGCTTGTACGGTGCACGATGGATGGCTGCTTGGTGTGTAATTGTTCTGAACAAAAACCAGCGTGGGCACATTTTGGCATGTACGCATTCAAATGCATTGTTTATTATTAAATGCATTTTCTTTTCATGATGGTGAAACTAGAATCTCTCCCCGTGTTCAGTATTTGTCTATAAACACGTGTAGAGTAAAAAAAAAAAAAAAAAAAAAAAAGAAAAGAAAATTTTTTGGCAAGGGCCAAAAACCTGAAGCCCCTGGGGGGATCTGGGGGTTCTCCCCCAGAAAAACTTGAGTTCTCAGATGCATTCTGGTGCAAAAAAAAATCTAAATTTTTTGTATTTTTTTGTTGGGTCAGGTCAAGTTTTCCACCCCAGTCTTTTCACACAACTTGAATTGTGCTACCAGCCTTTAATCCAAAAAACACGCACTGTGGTTCAAAAAACGTACACAGTAAAGGAAATGAAAAATCAAAGAACTCAAAAATAATTCTCAGTATCAATTCGAATGGAACAATAGGAGTATTTATTGCATATTAATGCATCAACTTGTTCAACCTTTACTCACTTCTGAGTTTTCCTAGTTTTGTCAGGAGCTTTGGAGCTATTCAAGATCTGTTTTCACATTCTTGGCCACCTTAAAATCCTTACAAATGAGTTTTTACTTCAACATTAATTTCTGATTACTGTACATTTTGAAGTTAAAAAACTTTTCTTACATTAGAAAACTATTTTTAGACAAATAAAATAGCATGAAAAGTAATGTGTACATGTAATAATGGTAGATTCATTTAGCAAATGTATGTTTCTGATGTGGGTCAAGAAACATATTTCTTAAAATACAAAGAAATATTGAACAGCACTGTACTATTTTCTTTGATTACTTGATGGTTAAAAAAACTTTAAATAAAAAAAGATCTAAGTTATTTAAAGTTGAGACTTTTCTTGTAGTTAGGGCAGTAACAATTAAAAAATTGTGTAGCTTTATTTGGTAAAAATAAAAAATATGTCAAACACTCAGCTCGACAGTGATTGATGCAGCTAAACACTAATTTAGCTGATAAACTTCAGCAGAGCTCTAACGTCACATATTATCTTAGAAAACAGGGCAAAATTCACTCAGTCTGGGTCACAAACTGCAAAGTTTTTATCAAACCAAAAGATGCACCACAGGTCTGTGCATCAGGAATATGAGCCAGTTAGAACCATTTGAAGAGGAATTGGTTTGGCTCTTTATGTTAGAACCAAATATTGCTGTAAAATTGTTCCAGTTATTATTAAACATGTTATGTGAACTTGGGATTTTTAAACTATGGGAAATTGTGATTTTGGGGAAATTAGAATGCATGATTTTGAGATAGATTTAGATCCTGAGAGCCATTTCTGGAGCAATACGAGCAACACATGTAAATATTATATGGATGGTGAATTTATTTCAAACTTTAATTCAAGAGATGTATCTTTCATTCATTGCAACATTAGAAGTCTATATAATTTCTACAGAGCTGGAGATTATTTGAAGTGGGGGTGTTATATGTGGATAGTAAAGTGGAATGTAAACTGGTTGAATCGATGACTGCTGCTGTAGAAGGTAACTTATGGAAAGTGTGGCAGTTGAAATTGAGGTGTGGAAGGGCAGGAATGTGATTGCTGCAGGTATCTACAGAGCGCAAGACTCAAATGTGGACGATTTCAGAGAAAACTTTGAAAATATATTAGATACACAGAACAACCAGAAGATTTTTTTGATTGGTGGAGATTTTAATATTGATTTTCAAAATCCATTTAAACGTAGAGATATTTCTGATTTTTTTATTTTTTGATACATTAATGGCTCTGTCCCTTTTCCCACCTTGATTTCACATCCAAGCAGGATTACTACATCTTGTACAACATTATCACAAATGACAGTGAGCATATTGCTCAGAGTGGTTTACTGATAAATGATATCAGTGATCATTTACCTGTCATTTACAGTTCTTGATTACCAGCTAAAAAAATATGAGAGGTCAAATCAGTCCACATACTTCACAGCCAGAAATGAGAAAACAATTTACAAATTTAGAAGGGAACTTTTAGAGCAAGACTGGTCTGGAGTCTATGTGGATGATGTAAATGAAGCCTACAAATTTTTTTTTATAAATACCTATTTGCTACTATACAAAACATGGTGTCCACTAAAGCCAAATAAGATAATCTCAAAAAGTGGAAAACCTTGGTTTATGATAGGAATGATGAGGGCATGCCAAAAGAAAAATAAACTGTACAGAAATTAGTTAAAAAAAAAAACAGACACCCAATAGTGAGATAAAATATAAAGTATAAAAAAAACTAACAACTATTACGAGAACTGCTGAGAAGGACTATGACAACAGAAAATTGAGGGAAAATCACAGAATATGAAAGCAACATGGAAGTTATTAAATAGTGCAGTGAGACTTAACTCCAAACCAAAACAGCTACCAAAATATTGTACTGAGAATGATGTCAATCAATCAATTTTTTCTTTATATAGCGCCAAATCACAACAAACAGTTGCCCCAAGGCGCTTTATATTGTAAGGCAAGGCCATACAATAATTATGTAAAACCCCAACGGTCAAAACGACCCCCTGTGAGCAAGCACTTGGCTACAGTGGGAAGGAAAAACTCCCTTTTAACAGGAAGAAACCTCCAGCAGAACCAGGCTCAGGGAGGGGCAGTCTTCTGCTGGGACTGGTTGGGGCTGAGGGAGAGAACCAGGAAAAAGACATGCTGGGGGGGAGCAGAGATCAATCACTAATGATTAAATGCAGAGTGGTGCATACAGAGCAAAAAGAGAAAGAAACAGTGCATCATGGGAACCCCCCAGCAGTCTACGTCTATAGCAGCATAACTAAGGGATGGTTCAGGGTCACCTGATCCAGCCTAACTATAAGCTTTAGCAAAAAGGAAAGTTTTAAGCCTAATCTTAAAAGTAGAGAGGGTGTCTGTCTCCCTGATCTGAATTGGGAGCTGGTTCCACAGGAGAGGAGCCTGAAAGCTGAAGGCTCTGCCTCCCATTCTACTCTTACAAACCCTAGGAACTACAAGTAAGCCTGCAGTCTGAGAGCGAAGCGCTCTATTGGGGTGATATGGTACTACGAGGTCCCTAAGATAAGATGGGACCTGATTATTCAAAACCTTATAAGTAAGAAGAAGAATTTTAAATTCTATTCTAGAATTAACAGGAAGCCAATGAAGAGAGGCCAATATGGGTGAGATATGCTCTCTCCTTCTAGTCCCCGTCAGTACTCTAGCTGCAGCATTTGAATTAACTGAAGGCTTTTTAGGGAACTTTTAGGACAACCTGATAATAATGAATTACAATAGTCCAGCCTAGAGGAAATAAATGCATGAATTAGTTTTTCAGCATCACTCTGAGACAAGACCTTTCTAATTTTAGAGATTGCGTAAATGCAAAAAAGCAGTCCTACATATTTGTTTAATATGCGCTTTGAATGACATATCCTGATCAAAAATGACTCCAAGATTTCTCACAGTATTACTAGAGGTCAGGGTAATGCCATCCAGAGTAAGGATCTGGTTAGACACCATGTTTCTAAGATTTGTGGGGCCAAGTACAATAACTTCAGTTTTATCTGAGTTTAAAAGCAGGAAATTAGAGGTCATCCATGTCTTTATGTCTGTAAGACAATCCTGCAGTTTAGCTAATTGGGTGTGTCCTCTGGCTTCATGGATAGATAAAGCTGGGTATCATCTGCGTAACAATGAAAATTTAAGCAATACCGTCTAATAATACTGCCTAAGGGAAGCATGTATAAAGTGAATAAAATTGGTCCTAGCACAGAACCTTGTGGAACTCCATAATTAACTTTAGTCTGTGAAGAAGATTCCCCATTTACATGAACAAATTGTAATCTATTAGACAAATATGATTCAAACCACCGCAGCGCAGTGCTTTAATACCTATGGCATGCTCTAATCTCTGTAATAAAATTTTATGGTCAACAGTATCAAAAGCAGCACTGAGGTCTAACAGAACAAGCACAGAGATGAGTCCACTGTCCGAGGCCATAAGAAGATCATTTGTAACCTTCACTAATGCTGTTTCTGTACTATGATGAATTCTAAAACCTGACTGAAACTCTTCAAATAGACCATTCCTCTGCAGATGATCAGTTAGCTGTTTTACAACTACCCTTTCAAGAATTTTTGAGAGAAAAGGAAGGTTGGAGATTGGCCTATAATTAGCTAAGATAGCTGGGTCAAGTGATGGCTTTTTAAGTAATGGTTTAATTACTGCCACCTTAAAAGCCTGTGGTACATAGCCAACTAACAAAGATAGATTGATCATATTTAAGATCGAAGCATTAAATAATGGTAGGGCTTCCTTGAGCAGCCTGGTAGGAATGGGGTCTAATAAACATGTTGATGGTTTGGATGAAGTAACTAATGAAAATAACTCAGACAGAACAATCGGAGAGAAAGAGTCTAACCAAATACCGGCATCACTGAAAGCAGCCAAAGATAACGATACGTCTTTGGGATCGTTATGAGTAATTTTTCTCTAATAGTTAAAATTTTGTTAGCAAAGAAAGTCATGAAGTCATTACTAGTTAAAGTTAATGGAATACTCAGCTCAATAGAGCTCTGACTCTTTGTCAGCCTGGCTACAGTGCTGAAAAGAAACCTGGGGTTGTCTTATTTTCTTCAATTAGTGATGAGTAGAAAGATGTCCTAGCTTTACGGAGGGCTTTTTTATAGAGCAACAGACTCTTTTTCCAGGCTAAGTGAAGATCTTCTAAATTAGTGAGACGCCATTTCCTCTCCAACTTACGGGTTATCTGCTTTAAGCTACAAGTTTGTGAGTTATACCACGGAGTCAGGCACTTCTGATTTAAAGCTCTCTTTTTCAGAGGAGCTACAGCATCCAAAGTTGTCTTCAATGAGGATGTAAAACTATTGACGAGATACTCTATCTCACTTACAGAGTTTAGGTAGCTACTCTGCACTGTGTTGGTATATGGCATTAGAGAACATAAAGAAGGAATCATATCCTTAAATCTAGTTACAGCGCTTTCTGAAAGACTTCTAGTGTAATGAAACTTACTACCCACTGCTGGGTAGTCCATCAGAGTAAATGTAAATGTTATTAAGAAATGATCAGACAGAAGGGAGTTTTCAGGAAATACTGTTAAGTCCTCTATTTCCATACCATAAGTCAGAACAAGATCTAAGATATGATTAAAGTGGTGGGTGGACTCATTTACATTTTGAGCAAAGCCAATAGAGTCTAATAACAGATTAAATGCAGTGTTGAGGCTGTCATTCTCAGCATCAGTGTGGATGTTAAAATCGCCCACTATAATTATCTTATCTGAGCTAAGCACTAAGTCAGACAAAAGGTCTGAAAATTCACAGAGAAACTCACAGTAACGACCAGGTGGACGATAGATAATAACAAATAAAACTGGTATTTGGGACTTCCAATTTGGATGGACAAGACCAAGAGTCAGGCTTTCAAATGAATTAAAGCTCTGTCTGGGTTTTTGATTAATTAATAAGCTGGAATGGAAGATTGCTGCTAATCCTCCGCCCCGGCCCGTGCTACGAGCATTCTGACAGTTAGTGTGACTCGGGGGTGTTGACTCATTTAAACTAACATATTCATCCTGCTGTAACCAGGTTTCTGTAAGGCAGAATAAATCAATATGTTGATCAATTATTATATCATTTACCAAAAGGGACTTAGAAGAGAGAGACCTAATGTTTAATAGACCACATTTAACTGTTTTAGTCTGTGGTGCAGTTGAAGGTGCTATATTATTTTTTCTTTTTGAATTTTTATGCTTAAATAGATTTTTGCTGGTTATTGGTGGTCTGGGAGCAGGCACCGTCTCTACGGGGATGGGGTAATGAGGGGATGGCAGGGGGAGAGAAGCTGCAGAGAGGTGTGTAAGACTACAACTCTTCCTGGTCCCAACCCTGGATAGTCACGGTTTGGAGGATTTAAGAAAATTGGCCAGATTTCTAGAAATGAGAGCTGCTCCATCCAAAGTGGGATGGATGCCGTCTTCCTAACAAGACCAGGTTTTCCCCAGAAGCTTTGCCAATTATCTATGAAGCCCACTTCATTTTTTGGACACCACTCAGACAGCCAGCAATTCAAGGAGAACATGCGGCTAAACATGTCACTCCCGGTCCGATTGGGGAGGGGCCCAGAGAAAACTACAGAGTCCGACATTGTTTTTGCAAAGTTACACACCGATTTAATGTTAATTTAGTGACCTCCGATTGGCGTAACCGGGTGTCATTACTGCCGACGTGAATTACAATCTACCAAATTACGCTTAGCCTTAGCCAGCAGTTTCAAATTCCTTCAATGTCGCCTGCTCTGGCCCCGGAAGACAATGACTATGGTTGCTGGTGTCGCTAACTTCACATTTCTCAAAACAGAGTCGCCAATAACCAGAAGTTTGTTTTTTCCTTTTTTTTTTTTTTTTTTTTTTTTTTTTTTTTTTTTTTTTTTTTTTTTCTTCTCGGCGGGGTGTGTCGTCGAGTGGGGAAAAAACGGTTAGAATGTGAACGGGGTGGCGGTGTACACGGGGCTTCTGTTTAGAACTACGCTTCCTTCTCACAGTCACCAGTCAGCCTGCTTTCCCGGCTGCTCGGGATATGCCAGAGGGGAACTAACGGCGGCTAAGCTACCTTGGTCCGCACCGACTACAGGGGCCTGGCTAGCTGTAGAATTTTCCACGGTGCGGAGCCGAGTCTCCAATTCGCCCAGCCTGGCCTCCAAAGCTATGAATAAGCTACACTTATTACAAGTACCGTTACTGCTAAAGGAGGCCGAGGAATAACTAAACATTTCACACCCAGAGCAGAAAAGTGGGGAGAGACAGGAGAAGCTGCCATGCTAAATGGCTAAGAGCTAGTAGCTGCGCTAAGCTAGCGGATTCCTAAAAACACGCAAAGTGAATAATGTGTAAATAATTTAGAGGTGATTCAGCAGAAGGAGTGCTTTAGTTAAGGCACGTGAAGATTACACTGGGAAACAAATCGTAATCTAGATAACTAGATCAATCTAACTGCGCAGATTAAACAGCTAACAGATACAGAAAAACACCGCTGTGCTCCGGAACAGGAAGTGATACAATACCGCAGTGAGATCCAACCACCAGTAGAGGCAAGCAATATACCAACAGCAAAATTACTGCCAATGAATTTAACATTTTTTTTTTTTATATTTGAGCTAATTTTGCAGAATCCATAAATACAATTAATCAAAAGAAATCATATATATGGAAAGTAAAATAATGCAGTCTATTTTTGTTGGGAGGTCAGTGAACATGAAGTTATCTATAGTAAGAAATGGAAAAGTAAATTATCAATAGATAGTGACGGATTAGACATGACAATTGTTAAAAGAACTATTTACTGCATTCTCAAACCGCTGACCTATATTTTAATCTCTCCATACAAACTAATGTGTTTCCTGAGCAAATGAAAGTGGTTAAAGTGATCCCTATTCTTAAAATGGGGATGAACACAAATTTAACAACTATATGTCACTGCTATCATAGTTCTCTAAAGTTCTTGAGAAATGGTTCACACAAAAACTAACAAATGTTTTGGAGAAACATAAATTAATTAGCGAAAAACAACATGGATTTAGATCTCAGCGATCTATAAGCTGAGCACTCATTGAATTAATAGAAACAATTACAACTGCAGTTGAAGGAAAAGAGTAAACTGTAGGAGTGTTTATTGATCTATGCAAAGCATCCAATACTACTGATGATTAGGGGCACAGCACACCAGCAGCTTCAAAGTTATATCACAAATCATCAACAGTATGTACATATAAATGGATTAAATTCTATTTGTAGAGAGGTTAAATGTGGAGTTCCGCAAGGATCAGTTTTAGGACCTTTGCTTTTTCTCTTGTTTATTAATGATATATGTGAATTTTCTAAAACGCTGAGTTTTTTGTTGTTGCAGATGATACCAGTATGTTTATTCAGGAAACAAGCTGTTCAAATAACAGAAATAATAGGGGAAGAAATGATAAGTAAGAAACTGGTTTAATTAAATAAGTTTGCTTTAAACTGGGATAAAACAACTATAAGATTTTTGGCAATCGAAGGAAGAATGATGATGTGAAAATGACCACTGATGGAGTTAATATTGAAAGAGTTAATGAAGTTAAGTTTCTTGGTGTTGTTAGATGAGAAATTAAATTGGAAATCCCACATAGATTATACAACAAAGAAAGTTAGTAAAACTGAAATGAACTGAATGAATGGACTCTGACGTATGTCATCAAAAATAACCCGAATCATTCAAAGCGTGAGTAAAAACCCTGATTTCTGGTAATTTCCAGAAAACTCTCATCACTGAAAGTTGTGATGTCACATACTGTCAGCCGCAGCGCACCTCATTTGTTTTTTTATTTCAGTCTGTGTGCACTGCTCTGAGCTCACAGAGTTTACGGCCTCACACACACACACACACACACGCGCGCTCCCACTAACATTTTTCCAGCTTCATGTTTATTCTGTTTGACAGAGAACCAAATAAACCCTAACCCTGCTAATCTCTGTGTCATTTCCAGTCATCTGTGACTCACTCTGTATAATTTCTTTTCTGTGTTCATGTTGATTGATCTAACTGAGGGGAATCCCAGCTCCCAGGGCCTATTTACATGCATCTGCATATTTAAATAGGGGCGTGGAAAGGGAGGAACTTAGTACGTCTCAATTCCACGGTCAGTGGGATGCCAGTTTCTGGGATTTAGTATACGCCATGTTTTAGTAGGAAATCCACACAAGTCTTTGTACATGAGGTCCCCGGAGAATTCACCAAAATACATAACAATCAACTTGACATCAGTGGAGTGAATCAGATCAGCCTGTGGACCAGGATCTGTACCTGTACCTGGACCAAAACACATGCGTGTTTGACTGGTCTGACTGGTTGTGACACAGGCACCTCCCAGTTTATACCAGCTGTTGAAAGCAGGCTGCCAGACTAATATCTGCTGAAGGTTATCAAAAGAAACAACAGTTCCACCCCTTTTTACAGCCGCCAGAGGAGTTTGATTTTATCAAAATTTTAGCAATAAAAAAAATCAAAAGCCAAGTCTGAACAAATTTTTATAAAATCAAACCCCCTCTGACAGCTGTAAAAAAATAGTGTGTGCATCTTCAAACAACAAAGCATTTTACTGACGGCAGAAAAATCTGTAAATTTTATGATATTCAAGCAAAAAAAAAAAAAAAAAAACAATGTAAGGGAAAAAACATCCAGTTTTCCTCATTTAAACTTTGAACCCTTTAAAATCAGCTGCTACAGTTTAGTGTCATTCCAACGTGAGCGAGCTGTTGTCATTTTCAAGACGTGACTGATGACCTGCTTCATGATTCACAGAATGCACACAGAGAAGGTAAAATGCATTTTGAGAAACAGTTTTTCTTTTAGATTTTTTTTTTAAGCTGTTATCCCGGAGAAGAGTTGTTAAAGTTTAACCGCAGACTGAAGTTTTCCTGTGAGTTAATGAAAAATTTCAAAGAAAAAAAAAAATCATATTTTGCAACCTTAAGCTAAATTATATTTTAACCTTTGCAATGTTTTTTAGACAGTCAAATATTGACCAACCTGCTCTGGAAGCATTATTTACATCCATCGGAGCAGCGCCTACCTCTCCTCGTTGGGTCCGCTCAGCGGGTTGACTCCAGCGAAGCCTGGCATGTTGATGTGGTCTTTGATGATCATCATGTCTCCCACCTTGTAGTCCTGGTTGAGGCCTCCAGCGCATTGGTCAGGATCATCGTCTGCACGCCATCAGTTTGAAGACGCGCTACGGGCAGCGTGATCTGGAGAAGGAACGGTAAAGCGATCCAATCAGCCAAAGAAGAAGAAGAAACAGAAATAACATCACCAGAAAATGCCATGAGGTCACTTTGCATGTTTACAGCAACAAAAAGCTTGTTGCAGAGGTCTCAAACAAGGGGGACGGGGGCCGACCGCAGCTCACACCCAAAAGAAAGGCTTATTGTGGAACAGTCAACTGTTTTTTTTTTACGCTTGGTTGATGCCAGAATCTTCACACACCTTCTGGACGGGGGTAACCTTCGTACAGGTGGAACCTGCCCTGCATGCAAACACACGGCTTCCCTTTCAGGGTTCCAAACACCAGCTGACAGCATGTCCGTGCACTGCAAAACACACACAAACAGAGTCAGATTTTGGGCGTCATCACAACACACACACACACACACACACACACACACACACACACACACCACACACACACACACACACACACACACACACACACACCTGTGCTTTGGGGGAAGTCGGGAATGTCTGTGTACTTGATGACCTCCGGATCCTTGAGCATGTCAGCCAGTTTTCCCAGACCTGAGCCGCATACGATGCCCACAGTCGGCCGCACCTTGGTGTTAGCCAGCAGCCAGTCGGCTATGGCTCGGCACTCCTCGTAACTGTCACAGAGAGAGAAGAAAAACAAAGAAAGGTCAGATACTTTCCTAAATACAAACATTTTATCATTATGTCCCAGTTATGAACCAGGTTTTATAAACGTTAGTCGCTGTTAGAGAAATAATCCATTTATTTGATCAGTGTGCGCGCTGATGTCAACACAAATCTGGGAACAAAATATTCTACAGAAATTCATTCACCCAGTTCAGCTGGGAAGTTTTTCCGCTTGTGTCTCTGACATATTGTCAGTCTCGCTCTGTTTCATGCGTGTGGAGAGATAACAGGCAGCGCTCAGTGTTTCCATGGCGCCACTTTTAAAAATATTGCACTCTTCTTCACTTAAAGTGCACACCATCTGTTTCTGATGGATGATGTGTGTGATAGACCCCCCCTTCCAGACCAGTCACATAGCAATTTACACATAAACATAAACTAGTTTTTTTTTTCATCATGGTGGATTTCCTGCTGGTTACAACAACAGTACAGGTGCGTAACCAGAGAGGTGATGGGTCAAAGGGCCACCCCACTCAGGTTACAGTGAAGCTCCACCTTTGAAGACATTCTGAAGACTTTTTTTGCATGCAGCAATAATAAATAATAATGATGATAATAAAAAAATATTGTTATTGTTATTATTATTATTGTTGTTGTTATTAGCAGCAGCCTGCCCCGACTGTTTCCAGAAATACTTGAGCAGATGATGAGCATCCAGAGACCACAAACATCTGCAGTTGACATAACAGCCATTAACTAGCAATGGTCCAAGTATTTCCTTCTGCCTCTTTTTGTAGAAACTGTGAATTAACACTGACAGGCCCAGAGATTTTTGTTTCTGTTGCCTGCAGAAACAAAATGTGGAAACTGCTAGTTATGACAACTGTATGCTACATTTGTGTGCTTTGTATAGCAACAGGCCTTTTCTTTGGGAGAAAATTTTTTTTTTTTTTGTTTTCTTCCTGACGTTATACCTTCTGTTTGTCGTTATTCCAAGATGAAATGTTTTTTGTTGGGGGGGGGGGGGGGGGGGTGCTAACCCAGTTCTATGACACTGTCATTGTAATTGGTGTTTAGCCTACAACCAAATTACCATTCATGAAGGATTCTCACCAGAAATACTTCTGCCCTTCTTAAATGACAAGCAATAATTACAATAAGTGTTTTTTTATGACAAATAGAAAACTTATCTTGGATCAAATGATAAAATATGCTAAAACTGTTTGTTGGCTAAATAAAATATAAAATGAAAAATGGTTACTCTTAATACATGAATAACATATGACCTCAATGAAATTGACTGCAAAATGAATAATGTTGCAGGGGCAGTGGTGGCAGCAAACTGAGAAGTTATTTACTTCCACTTTTCCTGCACAAGTGCACACAGACGGTAGGCAGAAAACTCCAGACTCGCACGGGGAAGATGGCTTCAGATTGTGTCAACTCTTGATCTCGAAGATTGAAAGCAATATTTTGAGGAATTAAATATTGGAGACGAAGATGAAGTTTTTGGAGGCGTACAATTATTTTATCAGTTGTCACGAGGGATCGCTGTTATCAGCCTGTTGATGCAGACGTTGATTAGGGTGTCCCAAAAATGGCAACTTTAAAAAATTTCGAGTCTCACCCACCAAAAAGTTTCCTTTTAGTGAGTCATTCTCACATGTAAATTGTTTGCCAATCAGAAATTATTTAGAGGTGGCTCAAGGGTCACTAAACATTGAAAATCTAACCGCGACAATCAACATCGGTGCAATAATTGGAATGTCACATCTTTGCCACTTTTAGAACTATTAGATCACTACTTTTCCGATGTGTACAGTTTATTTGGTAATTTAGAAATTATAGCAGCAGATGGGGTGCTAGATGTTTACTGCAGTGACTATACAGGTCCAAACTTGGCTCCAAACCCAATTTGTGCAGAAGCTGGGCTTCATAGTCAGTCAGCCTATGATATTGGTCAGTCAGACAATTTATTTACATGTTATATTTACAATACTGTGTTTACTTACTTTTTATTTTGCCTTTATGGCTTTAATATTTTTTGGTACTTTATTGATAACTGTCTGCATTCTGCAAGTGCTTACAGATTAATCATAAATGTGAAAGAACAAACACTCTGTTAGGGCCATTTTTATCATTTCTGTATAATTAGTGCAATGAAAATACTTATATGAATACTGAAAATCAGCTGCTGGTTAAAGGTATGTAATGTTACTGTGATGCTTTCATATGGAATATATCAATGTTTCTAGTGTTTAGAGAAACCAAAACTGGTGAGTGTCCATACAGTGCTATAGTTTTTCTTTCACTTCCCATGTCTTCCAGGTTTCAGATCTGCAAAAAACTGGCAAACCAGGTTTTACTATTTCTTTGCTATTTTGCAGGAGAATGGCACGACCCATCAATTTCTAAATTACCAAAGGAAATTGTACACAAATGAAAAGTAGTGATCTAATAGTTCTAACAGTGGCAGAGATATGAAATTTCAATTATTGCACCGATGCCGATTGTCGCAGGTAGATTTTCAATGTTTGGTGACCTTGAGCCACCTCTAAATAATTTCTGATTGGCAAACAATTTTACATGTGAGAATGACTCACCAAAGGAAACTTTTTGGTGGGTGAGACTCGAAATTTTTTAAAGTTGTCATTTTTTGGGACACCCTAACGTTGATGTCTGTCTGAGCTCTTTCTGCTGTCTGGTTCCATCTCTGTGGGCTGAGTACAGCAGCAGGATGTGCTTTGAAGCTGAGGAACTTTTTAAACACAGTCCAAAATAAGACACTCCTGCACAGTCCGGACGGCGTGCACATCGTGCGTCAGGCTGCAGTTCACCTGTGTTACAGTAATTAAATGCAGTTCTGTATGTCTGCAAGACTGAAAAAAAATGGAGAAAAAACAATGAACCAGAGGTTTCGCTGTGACCCCCCCCCCCCCCCCCCCCCAAAAAAACAAACCCACCACAATGAGGTGACCACTTTAATTATATACACCTGCACATTGATTACATACACCTGTGTGGATCACATGACCCCCCCCCCCCCCCAAAATAAAAAAGATTCACAAACACAAAATCAGCCTGTGTGTGTGTATTCATACATTTATACATTTTAACAACCTGAAAGCCACCAGACCAGCTAGAACTGAACCATGGGTTCCTGGACAGTCACCTCTGTGTTTCTTCTTGCTAGCTTTATTTCTTCCACGGCTTACAGTCATTTTGATGCCGGTGAGCTCAACTTTACACTTTGTGATTGTCCGTTTGTCTGCAGAATCGCTCTTGTGTGTGTTAAACTGTTTTATTTAAAAATGAACCAAAAATCAGATCGTTGTTAGTTTGCAGCCCTCATAATTACTTCAGTCACAGTTTATCGCCTAAATGTGGAGCTGCACAGAGAAAACCAAAGGAAAAAAGAAAACTACAGATGGGGAGGTTTGTTTTTAATGTGATGAGTTTGAACACAGGGTGAACTCATGTGATCCATCTACCACCTGTACTGGACACAATTCTGAGCCAAACCGCATCTGATCCTTGAGGCTAAATGCTGCAAAGTGAAAATCTTTCAAACGGACTGTCATCCATCTGGACGTGATGTGTTTTTTATGCACAGCACTGATCTGTCAGCGTTTGATGGATCACCGAGTGCACGGTATGAACGGTGACAACTTCAAATATTACGCACAGTCAGTGGCTGCGGAAGAGCTTTCTGCCTACTGGTGTGGGCCCCGCCCAGCGCGTGACATCATCGCGATTCCTTCTATCAGCATATAAGCTTAGGGCTAGTGGCCGGCGATCTTAGTATTTCTTCTGTTTTTCTTGTTGTTAATGATGACAAATTATACTGTATTTCTTGTCTTTTGATGCTTGATTCTGTTTTTTCTCTGTTTAAGCTGCAGCTCCATCCAGAGATGTGTGTGGTATTTGTGCTGGAGATCCTCCTGTCCTGTGCACCAACAGCTTTTCCTGTATATTCGTTTTGTGAATTGTTCTGTAATTTGTGTCTGTATCATGGCCCAAGCAGAGGGTCACCCCTTTGAGTCTGGTCTGCCTGAGGTTTCTTCCTTAGAGGGAGTTTTTTCTTACCACTGCTCCTCTGGGGGTTAGTATGGTTAGACCTTACTTGTGCAGCAGAAACAAAAATCTCCGGGCCTGCCACTGCTATTTCTTTGCCTTATGACATCACAAAGGTCCAAAAGGACTCAGGACTTGAAAGTCATAGTAATGATTTGCTCTTATTACATGCTCTTTTGATGTGCTCCTATTAGTTATTTATTGTTTGTCAAATATTTTCAATCTTTTTATAGGCTTCTGTCTGGAAAACTGTTTCTTGGACATGGCATAATTATAATATGATATAATAATATAATTTATGTTCCTCTGAGTGGAGTCTGCACAGGATGCTGGAATGTGACACCAACAGAAGGACTGCTGGAGAGAAGGGATGCCTGCATGCACGTACACACTCTCTCACTCCCTCACTTCCTCATGCTTCTGAAGCTTTAATGGGCTCAATCATTGTTACTGTGCAAACAGTGCGTCATGATCAGGTGATGAAACCCGAGGCTTTCACACACCCTGACTATAAGGTGTATATCCCAAAATGCACTGAAACTACATTTCATCTGCTCTCCTTCAGGCTGACTCACTGTCTGCAACAATGGTTTCCCAAGTGAGGGGCGGGACCACGAGGTCCTGCCGGGAATGTGTGTGGGGGGGGTTGGTTGCTGGAGAAACTACAACAAAAGCCGATTTTGGAACAATGAGGATGTTTGCAGTCATTTAACTTTCGCCCTGTTTGTAATTAAAATATTTTTAAAAAGCACTGAAAAGAGTTTTAACTGTGTGAATCTGGCAGTTTTTATTTCCTTCCATCAAAAATGCTGAAAATACAGCTTGATGGACTGGATGAGGGCAGAACGTGTTGCGCCGCCAACGGTATGAAAATTTTACATCACGATTATTGTGACCAAAGTGATCACAGTTATCGGAATTATTGTGGTATTGTTAAAATCTGTTCAAAATGCTCAAAAAGTAATGACACTCGAACTGAAATAGTGTCACCAAGTTTTAAACGACGTATTTGTCGTATTTAAATATTTTATAAACAAAATATTATTTTATAATACTTTACATATTGACATATTTAAAATAACAATAAAACCTTAAAAATGCCAACTTTAACATTAAAGGAATAGGTGTGTGCACCTGCTTCGGGAGACTTGAATGATGCTGTAAATTTTTTCCACACCGTGCTAATCTGCCACAAACGTTCGGTTCTTTAAAATTTAGTGTCAGATATTTCTGTTATTTATACCAGTAAACATTACATCCCTACCCGCCACCAACAGGTATCACCACAACTTGAAACTAGCTCACGTGTCATTGCTAATTTCCAACACAATTGTCATTTTTGCAACCAATGGCCACCTTTCAGTGCTTGAGCTCATCTAAGCGTCCGTGGGCATGTAGGATTAAAATAAGCTGTGATGAGCTGCATCGTGAGCCGTAGCACCACAAACCACCAAAACCGAATTTAAAGTTGAGTAGAGTTTTTCTGCTATTATATTGGCTTCACCTCAGGGAGCTTTGGTGTCTAACGGCTATTTTCATAATGATAAATCAGCTATTTTCTCGATTAGTTGTTAGGTCCAAAAAATGGTGGAAAACGTTGACTGGTGTTATCCCACACCCAAGGTGATACCTTCAAATGTCTGTGTTTGGTCCATGGTCCAAAGATATTTAGTTTACTGCCAGATAGGAATAAAGGTAGACACTGAAATCAAAGACTTTTAACAAAAAAATACCAACCTCAAAATGATAAATCTATTTTAATACTTGTTAATCATTGCAGCGCTACGTCACTTTCATGTGGTATTGTTCTGTGATCCACCGTTTCCATTTAAAAACTAATTTTTAACGAGTATTTTTTTTAAATTACTCAAATCTTCAGTGTTTTTAAATGACTGCTCAAAACCCCCAAAACTCATTTCAAATTATTTTTTATTACATATGTCCCCTTGAAATATGCATTTTGATAATAAATTCTAATATTCGTCTAAATGTAATTTTAGAGATCTGAGTTTTAGTTCGGACTAAAAACTGCTGTTAAATATGGATTTGTGTATAAAACTAATTAACTGTCACATAAACACAAAAGCTTCTCTGAATAAAACTGGCAGCAGTTCTACAAACATCATTTACTCGCTTAATCCGTTTGAGTTCCGGTTGAGATAAATCGCTTTATTCCATCACGAATGACGTCATGAATGAACTCACGCGCGGTACTGGAGGGGGTTTTTGTCCTCGCGCCGGGACAATTTGGCGCGTTGGTGTCACATTTTAACATCAAATACAACAAGTGTTGTTTAATGTGAAGCAGAAAACTGACTAACACACAAGTTCCGGTAACTACTGTCGTCATTAGTTATTTGGTAATCATTGTTTTGTAAACGGAATTAAAAACTAGCGTCCGGATGAAACAGTGCGCGAAACTAAAACAGTGCTTAAAATCTAATGTTTCAAAAAAAAAAAAAATCAAGGATGATTTTTACTCACGCGGACGTCGGCAACATGATGGATGAGTAAAGAGGACAAAGTCAGCAGATTGATCCGTGTCGGACTCAGTCTCCGGGTTTCTGATGCTACCGGATCAGGGCTTTGGTTTTTGCTTCGCCCCCCCTTCTCGAACTATGACACACCCCTGCACGTCACGGCAGGTCTTGGCGCTGATTGGTCAAAGCGCAGGTTTGCGTTCCAGTCACTGGTCTGTATATATTACATACGGATCAGTGGTTCCCATGGCAACGGTAGAAACCAACACGTATGCTGCCTTCACGTGAACTTACAGAATCAGATTTCAGACACTCACATATGTTTATTTGAAATGGGACAGTGCATATTAATGAACATAGTTACATGTAAATATGCCGGATTATAGCAGGATGCTAATTTCCATCCGTAGTCCCAGTAACACAGAAACAGACTAAGATCACACAACATACCAAAATACATTAATCATGACAGAAAAAAACAATTAAAACAGAATATACATACAAATTTTTACAATTCAAAGTAGCAATAATTGATAGTTAATAAGCAGCCAACAGGTGGAGGAACCAAAAGAGTTTTATGATGGGTGCTGAGGTGCAAAAGTACTGTATTAAAGTGCCAAGTGCAAAGTGCTTCAGTGCCTGGTTGTAATTGTATATGACATTACTCGGTTGTATTGCACGTTGCCCAATACACTCATTGGCACATGCACAAGTGCATGTGCCAATGAATCTATGCCCACTCATTGGCATGCCCAATGAGTGGGCATAGATTATGCAAATTAGTTTTTGTAAATTTATACAACAGAACATCAATACTATGAAATGTGAACACATTTTATTGTTTTATTACTTGTTTTTCTGTTTTGTGTTATCAATAACTGCATTTATTCTTCCAAAATAAACAAAAATCAAACAGAACCATGATTATGTTTTGAAAAAATGTGTTTCAAAGCCACGTGTTGGAAACTGATGTACCATCACTACAGTTATCCACTTCCATAGTGCGACAACGAAAATACACAATATCATTTCTTTAGATGTAAAAAAAATCTACCAAAGTAAGCATCTAGTAAATAAATCCAATATAAAAAATAACTGTCTGTGAATACACTGCTGGCCATCAAATTTAATAAAATGACACACAAGTCATTTATTATATTCAAAAAATGATTCAGTGTATTTGAGCTCATAAATGATTTTTAATAATTTATCAGCATCTCAGTTTCCTGAGAGCCAAATTAAGCTCTGCATGTCCACTTTAATATTACTTTAATTCTCCTTATCTCAGCTCCGACAAAATAAATGGTTATACAAATACATCTGAGAGGGAGAAGATAAAAATGAGAGGAGAACAGGAGCATGTTTCTTAAATAAGCAGCATTAAGAACTCAAACTCTCAGTCATTTCCTGAACATTTGGAGATAGGTTTGCCTTTTATCTCATCCCGTAACATGTTTGCCTTATGACATCACAAAGGTATGTGCTGTTGTTCCAATATTGTTTTAAATCCTGATTATTCTGGAGAGAGAGAGAGAGAGAGAGAGAGAGAGAGAGAGATGGGGGGGGAGGTGAATGTAAAGGCCTTCTGTGTCTGGTTTAAATTCTGACAGGCCATGAAGGCAGCACCATGATGCGGATTCTGTGCTGATGCAATAATGCAGTTTGCATCAACTCAGGAAATGTGACCCAGACACAAGAAAATGTTTAAATTGTATTATGTCTCTGACCTTTTTTTTTCTTTTAGTATGTCAATTTATTAAGACCCCAGACATACTAAAAAGGTCAGGATATTTTATTCGATTCTATCTTCCTGATATAAGAGTGGGCCAATAAAATGTTACTGTTTTTGTAATCCAAAGAAGAGGAGAGTGGATTGAACATGTCATCAATAATTGAACTGTGCGGAAAAGAAGAGACAAAGACCTTTGGTATCAAATGTTAATTTGATGCTTCTGTTACAAGTCTGTAAATAAAATTTTCGAATAAGTTCTCATTTCAAAAACTTGTGTACGATCAGAAAGTGGTAACATTTTATTATATATATATATATATATATATATATATATATATACGAGGGCTGTCAATAAAGTTACGGTCCTTTTTATTTTTTTCAAAAACTATATGGATTTCATTCATATGTTTTTACGTCAGACATGCTTGAACCCTCGTGCGCATGCGTGAGTTTTTCCACGCCTGTCGGTGACGTCATTCGCCTGTGAGCACTCCTTGTGGGAGGAGTCGTCCAGCCCCTCGTCGGAATTCCTTTGTCTGAGAAGTTGCTGAGAGACTGGCGCGTTGTTTGATCAAAATTTTTTCTAAACCTGTGAGACACATCGAAGTGGACACGGTTCGAAAAATTAAGCTGGTTTTCAGTGAAAATTTTAACAGCTGATGAGAGATTTTGAGGTGATTCTGTCGCTTTAAGGACTTTTCACGGTGCGAGACGTCGCTCAGCGCTCTCAGGCAGCATCATCAGCCTGTTCAAGCTGAAAACCTCCACATTTCAGGCTCTATTGATCCAGGACGTCGTGAGAGAACAGAGAAGTTTCAGAAGAAGTCGGTTTCAGCATTTTATCCGGATATTCCACTGTTAAAGGAGATTTTTTTAATGAAAGACGTGCGGACGGGTCCGCGCGTCGGGACGCAGCCGCCGCAACGCTCCGCCACAGGAAAAACACCTCTGTTGAAAGCCTTAAGGACAAGTTGGAACATGTCCTGCCTGTTAAACAATTTCTCATATACTCACTCCACTGAAAGCCATCAAAAGCCGCCTGGATTTTACAAATGGTTATCAACACGGAGGTGTTTTTCCTGTGCCGCTGCACCGCACCGGCTGCGTCCCGACGCGCGGATCCGTCCGCACGTCTTTCATTAAAAAAATCTCCTTTAACAGTGGAATATCCGGATAAAATGCTGAAACCGACTTCTTCTGAAACTTCTCTGTTCTCTCACGACGTCCTGGATCAATAGAGCCTGAAATGTGGAGGTTTTCAGCTTGAACAGCTTGATGGCGCCTGAGAGCGCTGAGCGACGTCTCGCACCGTGAAAAGTCCTTAAAGCGACAGAATCACCTCAAAATCTCTCATCAGCTGTTAAAATTTTCACTGAAAACCAGCTTAATTTTTCGAACCGTGTCCACTTCGATGTGTCTCACAGGTTTAGAAAAAATTTTGATCAAACAACGCGCCAGTCTCTCAGCAACTTCTCAGACAAAGGAATTCCGACGAGGGGCTGGACGACTCCTCCCACAAGGAGTGCTCACAGGCGAATGACGTCACCGACAGGCGTGGAAAAACTCACGCATGCGCACGAGGGTTCAAGCATGTCTGACGTAAAAACATATGAATGAAATCCATATAGTTTTTGAAAAAAATAAAAAGGACCGTTACTTTATTGACAGCCCTCGTATATATATGTATGTATATATGTATATGTATGTATATATGTATATGTATGTATATATGTATATGTATGTATGTATATATATATATATGTATGTATATATGTATATGTATGTATGTATATATATATATATGTATGTATATATGTATATGTATGTATATATGTATGTATATATGTATGTATATGTATATATATGTATGTATATATATATACTCAACAAAAATATAAACGCAACACTTTTGGTTTTGCTCCCATTTTGTATGAGATGAACTCAAAGATCTAAAACTTTTTCCACATACACAATATCACCATTTCCCTCAAATATTGTTCACAAACCAGTCTAAATCTGTGATAGTGAGCACTTCTCCTTTGCTGAGATAATCCATCCCACCTCACAGGTGTGCCATACCAAGATGCTGATTAGACACCATGATTAGTGCACAGGTGTGCCTTAGACTGCCCACAATAAAAGGCCACTCTGAAAGGTGCAGTTTTGTTTTATTGGGGGGGGGGATACCAGTCAGTATCTGGTGTGACCACCATTTGCCTCATGCAGTGCAACACATCTCCTTCGCATCATCCGTGAAGAGAACACCTCTCCAACGTGCCAAACACCAGCGAATGTGAGCATTTGCCCACTCAAGTCGGTTACGACGATGAACTGGAGTCAGGTCGAGACCCCGATGAGGACGACGAGCATGCAGATGAGCTTCCCTGAGACGGTTTCTGACAGTTTGTGCAGAAATTCTTTGGTTATGCAAACCGATTGTTTCAGCAGCTGTCCAAGTGGCTGGTCTCAGACGATCTTGGAGGTGAACATGCTGGATGTGGAGGTCCTGGCCTGGTGTGGTTACACGTGGTCTGCGGTTGTGAGGCTGGTTGGATGTACTGCCAAATTCTCTGAAACGCCTTTGGAGACGGCTTATGGTAGAGAAATGAACATTCAATACACGAGCAACAGCTCTGGTTGACATTCCTGCTGTCAGCATGCCAATTGCATGCTCCCTCAAATCTTGCGACATCTGTGGCATTGTGCTGTGTGATAAAACTGCACCTTTCAGAGTGGCCTTTTATTGTGGGCAGTCTAAGGCACACCTGTGCACTAATCATGGTGTCTAATCAGCATCTTGATATGGCACAGCTGTGAGGTGGGATGGATTATCTCAGCAAAGGAGAAGTGCTCACTATCACAGATTTAGACTGGTTTGTGAACAATATTTGAGGGAAATGGTGATATTGTGTATGTGGAAAGAGTTTTAGATCTTTGAGTTCATCTCATACAAAATGGGAGCAAAACCAAAAGTGTTGCGTTTATATTTTTGTTGAGTATATATATATATATATATATACATATATATATATACATATATATATATATATATATATATATATATATATATATATATATATATATATATCATATGAAAATCCTCTTCAACCTATATTCAACTGAATACACCATAAAGACAAGATATTTAATGTTCAAATTGATAGACTTTGTTGTTTTTGTGCAAATATTTGCTCATTTTGAAATGGATGCCTGCAACACGTTTCAAAAAAAGCTGGGACAGTGGCAACAAAAGACTGGGAAAGTTGATGAATGCTCAAAGAACACCTGTATGGAACATTCCACAGGTGAACAGGTTAATTAGAAACAGGTGAGTGTCATGACTGGGTATAAAAGGAGCATCCCCAAAAGGCTCAGCCGTTCACAAGCAAAGATGGGGCGAGGATCACCACTTTGTGAACAACTGTGTGAAAAAATTAGTCAAACAGTTTAAGAACAATGTTTCTCAACGTTCAATTGCAAGAAATTTAGGGATTCCATCATCTACAGTCCATAATATAATCAGAAGATTCAGAGAATCTGGAGAACTTTCTACACGTAACCAACACTGAATGCTCATCACCTTCGATCCCTCAGGTGGCACTGCATTAAAAACCAACATCATTGTGTAAAGGATCTTACTGCTTGGGCTCAGAAACACTTCAGAAAACCATTGTCAGTTAACACAGTTCGTCGCTACATCTACAAGTGCAAGTTAAAACTCTACCATGCAAAGTGAAAGCCAAACATCAACAACATCCAGAAACACCGCCGCCTTCTCTGGGCCCGAGCTCATTTGAAATGGACAGACACAAAGTGGAAAAGTGTGTTGTGGTCTGATGAGTCCACATTTAAAATTGTTTCTGGAAATCATGGACGTCGTGTCCTCTGGACAAAAGAGGAAAAAGACCAGCCAGATTGTTAGCAGCGCAAAGTTCAAAAGCCAGCATCTGTGATGGTATGGGGGGTGTGTTAGTGCCCATGGCATGGACAACTTACACATCTGTGATGGTATGGGGGTGTGTTAGTGCCCATGGCATGGACAACTTACACATCTGAAAGGTACATCCAGGTTTTGGAGCAACACATGCTGCCATCCAAGCAACGTCTTTTTCTTTTACAACAGCGTTGCTTCGTATTAAAAGAGTGCTGGTACTAGACTGGCCTGCCTGCAGTCCAGACCTGTCGCCCATTGAAAATGTGTGGCGCATTATGAAGCACAAAGTACGACAACGGAGACCCCGGACTGTTGAACAACTGAAGTCGTACATCAAGCAAGAATGGGAAAGAATTCCACCTACAAAGCTTCAACAATTAGTGTCCTCAGTTCCCAAACGCTTATTGAGTGTTGTTAGAAGGAAAGGTGATGTAACACAGTGGTAAACATACCACAGTCCCAACTTTTTGAAACGTGTTGCAGGCATCCATTTCAAAATGAGCAAATATTTGCACAAAAGCAACAAAGTCTGTTATATGGCTGGGGGGGGCCTGGCTGCCGGTTTGTTTGTCTTTTTGTTTTCCTCCCAGGTGGCGTGCATTTGGGACTGAGTGGCTGTGTTGCTGAGGCTGTCAGGACCTCACCCTGATCACCTGCGACTCGTCAGGACTCACAGCTGAGGTGCATCTGGATGGATTGGAGCATGTTGGCATTTAAGACTGGAGTGCACAGTGTGTATTTGCCAGAGACTTGACCTTGTGACCAGACGGGTGAGATCGTCATCTCGGGAGCCATCTCATCAGCAGCGGATGCTGAGAAACGTCCAGGTTTGATGCACAGTCTGTGAAAGAGGAGGGGGTGAGGTCTCACGCTCGTCAGCACACTTCCTGAGGTACGTTGGATTTTGTGACTAACAGTTATACAGTCAGTAAATGTGGTGTCCCTCACACCTTATTGTATTGAGCTGTTTGTTAGTCATGTATCAGCTTCCACTGCGGTGGAGTTTTGTGAACTGGATGTTCCATGCCTGCAGGTTGGAAGCTGATCAGCAATCAAGCCAGGAAGTGTTTGCTGTTTGTACACCTTTAAGTGTTCTGTGTGTAGAGTGTGGACTCACATAATGGTTCCTTCTTTCACAGACTCGGTTGTTGCGGCCACCTGGGGGGTGTCGGCGGGGTCCTTGGGTCTGAAACAGCTTCTGGCTCCGGACCGTTAGCGCTGCTGGGAGCGCACCACGCCAGACCGCACCTTTCTGTATTATCACTGTTATGTATTAAATTCAGTTAGCCTTTGTACCGTGCTCTGCTTATTTCATACTGGGTCCTTCAAACGCTGGTCGGTTCTCCGAGCTGCGTCCGACACATAACAAAAGTCTATCAGTTTGAACATTAAATATCTTGTCTTTGTGGTGTATAAATCACATTATATTCCCAGCTTTGTTAAATTAAATCACAAAGCTTTATCCACAGTTATGCATGCTAAAAATTAATCCAGTTATGGCTATGATTTTTTTCCTAAAACAGAAATCTTTATTATGTTAATTTACACTTAACACACACACACACACACACACACATATATGTATATATATATATGTATGTGTGTATTTCAAATAAATCAAGTCTGAGACCAATTATACCAATTATATTTACACTCAACAAAAATATAAACGCAACACTTTTGGTTTTGCTCCCATTTTGTATGAGATGAACTCAAAGATCTAAAACTTTTTCCACATACACAATATCACCATTTCCCTCAAATATTGTTCACAAACCAGTCTAAATCTGTGATAGTGAGCACTTCTCCTTTGCTGAGATAATCCATCCCACCTCACAGGTGTGCCATATCAAGATGCTGATTAGACACCATGATTAGTGCACAGGTGTGCCTTAGACTGCCCACAATAAAAGGCCACTCTGAAAGGTGCAGTTTTATCACACAGCACAATGCCACAGATGTTGCAAGATTTGAGGGAGCGTGCAATTGGCATGCTGACAGCAGGAATGTCAACCAGAGCCGTTGCTCATGGATTGAATGTTCATTTCTCTACCATAAGCCGTCTCCAAAGGCGTTTCAGAGAATTTGGCAGTACATCCAACCAGCCTCACAACCGCAGACCACGTGTAACCACACCAGCCCAGGACCTCCACATCCAGCATGTTCACCTCCAAGATCGTCTGAGACCAGCCACTCGGACAGCTGCTGAAACAATCGGTTTGCATAACCAAAGAATTTCTGCACAAACTGTCAGAAACCATCTCAGGGAAGCTCATCTGCATGCTCGTCGTCCTCATCGGGGTCTTGACCTGACTCCAGTTCGTCGTCGTAACCGACTTGAGTGGGCAAATGCTCACATTCGCTGGTGTTTGGCACGTTGGAGAGGTGTTCTCTTCACGGATGAATCCCGGTTCACACTGTTCAGGGCAGATGGCAGACAGCGTGTGTGGCGTCGTGTGGGTGAGCGGTTTTCTGATGTCAATGTTGTGGATCGAGTGGTCTGTTATGGACGAAGAACACAGGTGCATTTTATTGATGGCATTTTGAATGCACAGAGATACCGTGATGAGATCCTGAGGCCCATTGTTGTGCCATACATCCAAGAACATCACCTCATGTTGCAGCAGGATAATGCACGGCCCCATGTTGCAAGGATCTGTACACAATTCTTGGAAGCTGAAAATGTCCCAGTTCTTTCATGGCCGGCATACTCACCGGACATGTCACCCATTGAGCATGTTTGGGATGCTCTGGACCGGCATATACGACAGCGTTGTACCAGTTCCTGCCAATATCCAGCAACTTCGCACAGCCATTGAAGAGGAGTGGACCAACATTCCACAGGCCACAACTGACAACCTGATCAACTCTATGTGAAGGAGATGTGTTGCACTGCATGAGGCAAATGGTGGTCACACCAGATACTGACTGGTATCCCCCCCCCAATAAACAAAACTGCACCTTTCAGAGTGGCCTTTATTGTGGGCAGTCTAAGGCACACCTGTGCACTAATCATGGTGTCTAATCAGCATCTTGGTATGGCACACCTGTGAGGTGGGATGGATTATCTCAGCAAAGGAGAAGTGCTCACTATCACAGATTTAGACTGGTTTGTGAACAATATTTGAGGGAAATGGTGATATTGTGTTTGTGGAAAAAGTTTTAGATCTTTGAGTTCATCTCATACAAAATGGGAGCAAAACCAAAAGTGTTGTGTTTATATTTTTGTTGAGTGTAGTAAAACTGCAACATACTGAAAATAGAATTTACATCTCTGTTTTTAAACATTAATTAACAAAGGTAACACAGTTTCATGAACATGTCCACAGATTTGAATGAATATGTCCCTCAGTTTAGACTGAAAAGTCAATTTGAAGCAGTAGATTTGGCTGAATTTGTGTTTTGTTTTGTTTTTCAAGCCTCTTCACAAACTGTATTTCCAACGAGTCTTTGCTAGTGTAGCAGATAACAGAAAATTTACAGAAGAATCCTGCAAATGGTCAATCACTAAATTTGGCATAAATACTCCTTAGACATGAAAAAACTGACTGGCCACTTGGCTTTTCAACAGGCAGCCAGGTAGGGGTCAACGGAAGAATTACACAGGGGTTAAAATTTAAAAATGCTCCAGTCATATTGAAAACTACAGCACATTATCGGTCTGATTATAAATATTCCAAAAAGGTATGGTTTGGACAATCTGTGACTGAAAGTTATGGAGTTATGGGGTAAAAACAAGAATGGTGACAAAAGTCAACTTCAATTTGTACAGGGGTCAAAGGTTAAAGTTGCTTTGGTAAAAAGTGATGCAAATTTCTGGTTGAGTTAATAGAATTTTAAAAAGGAATAATTTACACCATGTGTTATGCTTATTATCACGTTACGGGGTAACATATGTCACATGTCATAGAATCCAACGGACGTCAACATTGTTTGACCTTTTACTTGGAAACCAAACACTCAACACAGTCAAAACTGTTCCAGTTATTAAAACAGGTTGTCTCTGCTTGCATTGCCTTCAGGGTTTATCTGATGTGCCAGCTGCGCTGCACGGAGCACACAGTCTTCTTTTCACTCCGTTAATCTCTCTCTGCTCTTCCACACAAACCAGCTGCACTCCTAAATTAGAGCGAATGCTCCAGTAGTTTACATGCTGAGTTTAAGTTCAGTGGAAAAGCAATTTATTTCTCCATAAGTACTGTGCATGTCTGCACAGGCTTTTTGTCCTGAAACAAACCTCGTACTGGATCTGACTGACTACTGACATCTCAAATTGTGCAGATTCTGTTTGGATCAGTGGTCTTAAACTTGCAGCCCAGGGGCTGGATAAGGCCGGCAAGCCTTTCGATAATACATATAAACATCACATCTATTTTTCATGCTTCATGAAAAATGATTTTGAAGGGAAACACATTTTTATTTGTGCAAATATGTATGTCACAAATTTGTATGCAGACTGGCTTTAGGATCACAGCACCCCAAATCCTAATGCATCACATTGAACAATGTGCTAATATACAAAGAATTACGGACTAATTGCAAGAGAAAGCTGCACATCTTTACTCCAAATTGTTTTAAGATAATACATGAACATACAGTGTGCATTCAAAAGACAAAATGTGCAAAAACCTGTTTTTCTGTGTTGTTTTGCAGGATCTTTTTTTTATTGAGGTTCTGCAGGTTTGCAAACTCATTATAAAGTTTAAAGTGGCCCCGGGCTTCTGCACAGAAACATACATGACAGTGCCAACATCCGGAGGCTGTGTTACAATGACAACACTTCAGCTGTGCTTCTCGCCCTCTTCAAACGTAAAGTAATATATCGTCCGGTCTTTAAGTATTTGGACAGTAATACAATTTTTGCCATTTTGCCTCTATGTACAACCCACAGCGGCGTGCAGTTAAACAAGTAAGATGTTCTTCATGTGGACTGTCAGCTTTAATTCAAGGGGTTTAACAAAAATACTGCATTATCCATTAATGAATTACAGCCATTTTAATAAGTAATTGGAAAAATGAAATATACGGTGCATCCAGAAAGTATTCACAGTACTTCACTTTTTCCACATTTTGTTATGTTACAGCCTTATTCCAAAATGGAAATTCAATTTAATAATAAACCATTCAACGAGGCGAAGCTTTCACCGAATTAAATATTTGTTCCATTGAAAGAATGTAAAAACATTCATTATTTGTTTTATATAACAGCTAAAAAAGTGTTAATTTTAAGGTATTTAAAATTTTAAATATTCAGATTCTGGTGTTAAAATTAATGTGAACGTTCAGATTCTGATGTTGAGTAACGCAGCAAAAACTGGAGCATAAAAACGCTTGAAAACATTTCAGAGTTGATTTTATACATTTTTTTCAATTATTAATTATTTATTTATTCCTTCTTTCAGCAAATACAGAAGTAACATCCATCATTATATGCAGGTAAAACATAATAATCTGTCCATAACAGTCGTCCCACTTAGGATCTGCCTCAGCCTCCAGTACAGCTTAATAAAATGTCTGAGAAGGATTTTTTTTTTAATGCTTATACCCTGAACACCCACTCCTTCCACCAGTCACAGTATTATTAAACAAAACAAATGTATGAAAAAAAAAATTCCAAAACATAATGATAAACCATAGGTGCAAAGGCAATATCGATACCGATACCGATACTTTTTCATATTTAAGCTTCATAGATCCAAAGGATCCAAAAGACTTAGGATAGAATTGTGCCAAACATTGTACGTGACAACAAAATACTTTATTATCACAATCAACATTTTTGTTTAAAAAAATATCACTCAACACAACTTAAAATCTCCTGAGGTAGAGGGCTGACAAACTACAATACAAGGGTGCGCTGCTCCGTGGTGTGTGACATAGCGCAGCGCTGCTCTTACAGAGAGTAGACTTTCATGAATCTGCGTGCGCAGCAGTCAGTGCGTGCGGGAGAGAAAAAAAGCTTGAGTATCGATCTTTTTACACGAGGATCGTTCAATATCAATACCAAATCAAATCAAATCAATTTTATTTATATAGCGCCAAATCACAACAAACAGTTGCCCCAAGGCACTTTATATTGTAAGGCAAGGCCATACAATAATTATGTAAAACCCCAACGGTCAAAACGACCCCCTGTGAGCAAGCACTTGGCTACAGTGGGAAGGAAAACTCCCTTTTAACAGGAAGAAACCTCCAGCAGAACCAGGCTCAGGGAGGGGCAGTCTTCTGCTGGGACTGGTTGGGGCTGAGGGAGAGAACCAGGAAAAAGATATGCTGTGGAGGGGAGCAGAGATCAATCACTAATGATTAAATGCAGAGTGGTGCATACAGAGCAAAAAGAGAAAGAAACACTCAGTGCATCATGGGAATCCCCCAGCAGTCTAAGTCTATAGCAGCATAACTAAGGGATGGTTCAGGGTCACCTGATCCAGCCCTAACTATAAGCTTTAGCAAAAAGGAAAGTTTTAAGCCTAATCTTAAAAGTAGAGAGGGTGTCTGTCTCCCTGATCTGAATTGGGAGCTGGTTCCACAGGAGAGGAGCCTGAAAGCTGAAGGCTCTGCCTCCCATTCTACTCTTACAAACCCTAGGAACTACAAGTAAGCCTGCAGTCTGAGAGCGAAGTGCTCTATTGGGGTGATATGGTACTATGAGGTCCCTAAGATAAGATGGGACCTGATTATTCAAAACCTTATAAGTAAGAAGAAGAATTTTAAATTCTATTCTAGAATTAACAGGAAGCCAATGAAGAGAGGCCAATATGGGTGAGATATGCTCTCTCCTTCTAGTCCCCGCCAGTACTCTAGCTGCAGCATTGTGAATTAACTGAAGGCTTTTCAGGGAACTTTTAGGACAACCTGATGATAATGAATTACAATAGTCCAGCCTAGAGGAAATAAATGCATGAATTAGCTTTTCAGCATCACTCTGAGACAAGACCTTTCTAATTTTAGAGATATTGCGCAAATGCAAAGAAGCAGTGTTGGGTATTTTCTCCTCCAAACATTCTTAAAACCTTTAACAAGACAAACAGAGTCAAGAAATACCAGTGAGACAGAAAGTCAATGTTAGCTCGCGAGGAGTGCAGTCAGGCTGTACACCAAAGCTACACTAAAGTCTGGCCTGCGCTCCTGCTCTTTTATTTAGGACTTCCCTACATACATGGGCGGTACAGCTCCTAAGGGGAGGAGTGATAGCGCGTGAGCTGTTGCCGCAGAACCGCTGATTGCACAATACATTCAGGACTTTCAGAACCTTTTAAATCTTGGGCTCGATTAAGATGTGTTTAAGACATCTAACGATTAATCACACTTCTTCTGACACAAGGACTAATATATCATAATCACACTGTGGTTGGAACATTCAATTCTCTATTCTTTATCTCACTGCTCCGCTTATGGCTGCATTCTGCCTGGGTCATCTTCACATGTCCTGAAAAAGAGCTTAGCGTGCACACAGAGATACCACAACTTGCAGAAGCACGTCATGTCACATATCTTAAGTAACCTTCACCCATCACATCAGTACAGTACACTTTATCAGAGCAGAGAGAACTACATTCTACCAGAGCAGAGAACACAAAACATGCATGATAAAATAAAACAGTGTATCTACAGAATAACTCCAACATTCCCCTCTGTTTATCATGCATTCCAACGGTATTACATCTTCACCTAAAAGTAAACAATTGTTACTAAGCAACCACTTCTTATTCAGATTTTCAGCTGCAATTTTCAGGCACCACAGATTTTAGGTGCGTCAACAAGTCCTTGGCTAAAATGGGAATGGCTTTTACTGGGAGGAGTAGGGACACTAAAGCACAGTAGCCTGACACATTCCTAGGCAATCTGTCAAAAATTCTATTATCTCCACACCACCACCACACGTCACTTCGGCTGACTGGTATAAATGAACCGTTTTTCTGTATTATTCGACTACACCACTTGTCTTATTACATTTTCAGCTAAAGCTTCATAGGCTAAGAGTGTGTTAACTCATCACGTCAACAGTTCAAGCTTGAACTGGAGTTGTGAGCTTTTCAATATCATCATAATTCTCAGTACAGTCATTATAGTTTTCTCCACTAAGGTCTGACTGTTTCAATGCTTGATATTTTGGCATAGTTTGTTGGAAGGCCAGATTACACTGTACAAATGTATTTGACACCATTTTGCCAACCATTGTTTTGATATAAGGGATCACACAACACATGCAAAGTCCAATCAGAATTAGGACTATAATAACTGGTGTCACCATTTTCAATAGTAACTGCCAACATGGTCCTGAAGTCAACCAGGACCAGGGATTCCACCGGTTCACGGCTAGGGTGTCTTTATGCATTGCATCACGAAGTTTATTCAGCTCTTCCAATGCGTCCTGCACATCCACTGAATGAATGGAGTCTGGGATGAAAGTACAGCATGTTGTGTTCAGCAGAACACAAACTCCTCCCTGTGAACAAGTAAGCAAGTCTAAAACCATGCAATTTTGCATCACCATGGTACGTAAAGCATCTATTTCAGTGTTTTGAGCTGCTACTATTTTTTCAGTTACATTCATGAACAGACCCAATCGATAATTCAGAGTTTCAATCATTAATGAATTTTTTCCCACTCCTATCCAGGGGAACAATAAATGTGCTATTTTATCTCCTACAGACCACAATTTTTGGTCCTTTGGTACATCCGAGCCCCACATGTGATCATGTGGTAACACATCTGGGTATATCAATCTCCTCCGTCTGGTGCTGCCATTCTTCTCTGTGGAGGTCCTTGGCACTACCACATATGTATGGTCAGTCACCTGGGTAGGTGCACACACACCACCCCAATTTGGTGGGAGACTCATGTACAGTCTGGAACCACAAAGCCAATAGATGTCATCATACACCGGAGTACCATTTACAGGTGGTAGCAAAAACTTACTAACATAAGCACATGATTCATCCGTTCCCCATGGACAGGAGCCTGTATAATTACATCTCCGTCCAATGTGATGAAGATAAGTACCATCCACATATTATGTTTTGGTTAGGCTTAAATTATTTGATAAAACATACGTTTGGGTACACAGACGTTTCTTAATTTTACCTACATTTTTATTCCCTGTCCCGTAAAAGCAAATTGGGAATGGCCGTTGTGATGACAATTTAACGTGATGATATTTTTGCATTTCCCTTCAGTCTAGTCAATGGAGCAGCACTTGGGCACGCTTGTACGTCCTCTGTTGAAATCCCTATCATATAAGTGGTTGCACTGAGGCAAGTGGTGTTACATCTTATCAGATTTGCTGAGAACTGCTGCCCCCGAAATACAGTTTGATTATGCATCCGTATGATAAGACATTCTGTCACCCTAGCAGGGTACGGTTTAGCCGTCAGAGCTGGGTGTGTTGAGGATATAGGTATTTGCGAACAAACATAACAATTAGTAACGTAATTCCATAGCCAATAAATGAACATGTCTGTACCACATATTAGTATGGTATATATGAGGGTGTCCATCTGTCTCGTTCACATTATGAATAAACCTCTTCTGATGTTGCTTGCGTTGTTCTCTGGCTCGGTCCACAGTGAGCTGCAATTCTTGGGTCAACCACCAGGCCAGGAATCCGAGGAGCACGAAACACACTAAGATCACAACGCAACCGGCTGCCCTACCAACAGTCCGGCAGCGGCGGCGCTGAGCACGCCGCTCCGGGGTCTGCTGTAGTTCAGTCATGATTGCTAGGATACAGTGTTGTTAACCAACCTCACCTAATAGTGCAAGGATCTCCCTGCTTCACTGGCATTGAGACAATCTATTGCTAATTAAATAGACTCCCTTTGTAGCCAGACTTCCCCTTCCACTGTGGAGGCAGCCAACACACGCTGTATCTTACAGTGATGTATCCACGTTGATCTCTCCGCTATCTTTACTGCAGTTGGTGTTGTTAACAACACTTGGTATGGACCTTCCCAACGAGGACTGGACCAGTTCTTCCTCTTAATCACTCTGATGAACACCCAGTCTCCTGGCTGGACTACTGGAAGGCCGTCCTGTGGAAGATCAAAATTATTCGGCAGTAAATGTGTTTAAGTTATCTCTTTCTGTGTTAATGTCTTTTTCATAAAATCTGCTAATGTTTGTTCCTCATCTGCTGTTTTAGTATCCATGTCAAAATTGGTAGACGATATGGTCGTCCATAAAGTATCTCAAATGGTGTTAAACCTTATGGTGTTGGTGTTATTCTCATATACAATTTTACTAGGTCCAAACATTCAATCCAGGTTCGTTTTGTCTCTTCTATACATTTCCTTAATCTTATTTTTATTGTGCCCTTTGTCCTTTCCACTAATCCTGCACTTTGTGGGTGGTCAGCACAATGATGTTTTAACTTAATTTTCATGTGTTCTGCTACTCTTTGTACAACTTCATTTACAAAATGTGTTCCATTATCACTGTACAATGTCTCTGGTATTCCATAATACTAGACTGTATTGATAAGGTCCACATCGATTTAGTTCAATAAAGTCCATATGAACATTTTGAAAAGGATACTGTGGTTTTGGGAATTGCCCTCTCCGGGGTCTTATACTTCCCTGTGGGTTGTGTTTCAATCAGGTAACACAGGCTTTACAAAAATTTTTTGAGTATAAATTAAATCCATAGGTAGTAAAGTATTGGTCTACCATATATACCATCCCCCCTGTCGACACACCCATGTGTCGCAATTGCAGCTGCTTTGAATAAGCTTTTGGGTAGGATGGGTTTGTTATGTATACAATAAAGTCCTTTGGGGTTTGGGGTTGCCCCATTTTTCAACCACAAATGTCGTTCCTGCGCTGGTGCCTGTTTTTGCATATCCAATAAAAGGTCAGAATCTATTAATGGTTCATTGTCTGTCTAGCAGGCGATAAGAATGTATCCAAACGTTTGGAATAATAGCCAACTGGTTTATTTTTATTACCATGTTGTTGTAGCTGCACACATGAATCCCCATTTTGTGTCCACCATGAGAGTGAATGGCTTGGCATAATTGGGCAGAGAAAATACTGTGGAACTCACAAGTTCTTGTTTAAGAGCTGTAAACTGTTCTTCAGCTTCTTTATTCCACTGTATTTTGTCAGTCATATCCATTGGTATAGAGTGTATTAAATCCTGCAATTTCTGCACCATCTCTGCATAACATGGAATCCAGGCTCTGCAATAATTACAGATACCTAGAAAAGTCATCATTTCCTTTTTCTGCTTCAGGTTTTAACGGATATTGTTTGATCCGTGGTCTCCAATCAGATCGTGGCTTAATTTTGACTGGCGGAATATTTTTCAACAGTCCTACATCTGTGGGTGCATTCACCCAGAGATGAGGAGGCAGTTTGGCCAATAAAGTCTCATCTTCCTGTGTCAACAACACAGATGTTGTTAAATTTCAATCATCCAGATCTACTTCATGTATCACCGGTGTCGTTCAAGCACTTACAAACATGTATTTCCGATACAAGCCTGTGGATGGACTGAAATCCCACACCGACACTGCATCTGCTTCATGCCAATCAGTCGCTTCCTCAGCTATTTTAACAATTCCTCCAAGGTCCTTCCAGGACTGAGTGTCTGCCCTTATCAGTGAAATATGCGGCACAGCCTCAGGTTTTCCTCTGTACCATTTGTCTGCACTTTGGGTCAGCACTACACTACACACAGAGGTGGTTTTTCTGTCTGTGTATAGGTGTGCTACTGTCTGTAATTCTGATGGAATTTTCAGAAATCCTGCTCCATACCTTTCATCCTTTCGTGGAGTGAATAGTATAGTTATGTGTAGATCTTTAGGTGACATCATTACTACATGTTCTCTGTTTTCACAGGTCATCAGACCTTCCTCCAATAATTGTTCAGTTTGTCTCAACTCCGACAGATCCAAAGAGCACTGCCAGGCCTGGGCCAAATTTGTATATACAGTAGCGGGCTGCCTTTTTTGTTTTCAGATTTCTTTCTGCATGTATGGCGTGGTCTACATACTCTTGTAACCCAGCTGTTGGGAGCGTTATCATGTGTTTGTCTACCCATGCTCGGATATCTGATCTGGAGTTGGCATGGAGTGCATTTGTCAATTGTTGTTCATACACGCTATCATTTTTCAGTGGTAGAAGACCACTGTGCACTTTAAAAACTTTTTCCATTCGATGTCGATAGTCTTCGAATGGTTCATCATCTTTCTGTTTTGTGCGATTTATTTCTGTGTAATTTGACTTCTGCTGGTATTTCTGCTTAATTCTCAGCAATAGTGCGGCCAATCGATCTTCCGATTCCTGACTATCATGGGCTAATGGAGTGTGGTCTGCCTCTGCAGGATCCCAATCTCCTTTTACATCAGCCCAATCCTTTGTCACAGTTGCCATTATGACTTGTTGAACTTCATCCCCTCTAAGATTGTAGGATTTAACCAAAGCGGTTACGTCAATAATGTACTGGGCTACATCTTCTCGTGGGGGAGTTACACCTTCCACAGCTGCCTTAACGTCTGCTTGTGTCCAAGTTCGGTACACAAGAATAGTTCTTGGTCCTGACGTATGTGGATTTGCCACATGAATCATTGGATAGACTCCTGATCCACCTGGTTCCTGATCAGCCGGTGGGGCTGATGGTCCAGGTTGTTTTTCTTCATCTTTTGGTGTTTTGGATCGTGTTCTCATGACGTGTTGTGTAGGGTCTACATATGATGGGGGTTGTCCCTGTGGTAAATCTGGATAGAGTTTATTCTCCTTTATTTCAGCTTCTGGCTGACTGTGTTTTGTAGTATCCAATTTTACTACCATTTCTACTTTTGGAGCCGCAGGCCCTGTCTCATTATCTTCTTGTCTGTGAAACATCACGTTCCCCTGCTCCTTCTTATCATTTACTGTTTCTTTCTGTCTTTCCTTTGCTTCTCTAAGGCCCTTCTTTCGTTTCTCAACTTCTCTTTCCCATGCTACAATTTCACCTTGACCTTCTTTTTTTTTTTCAATTTTTTTTTTTTACTTGTTCCACACTTTTTCTCAATACTGTTCTTTAGTTTAGTTAATGACTCTTTCTGCAGGCGTCCATCAATCCATGATCTTTTATCCACTTATCTAAGTGTTTTGTTGAATTTGGATCAATTTTATTCATGTATATCCAATTTTTTGTTTTTAGATCGTCCCAGGACTTAGGTCTCTCATTTTTACTGTTAGATTTACCCATTTTGTGTTTTCAGAACGTTTTAGACCAGTGATGGTTTTGCCCCTACAGGGTCCTAATCCACTGGTGTTTTTACAATCACAGGGTAGTAATCAACTATTCTGACAAGTGCGTTCCCTTTCGCCACCCCGGAGGGCACGGGAAGGCCTTGCCTTTGCTTCTTCTCAAAACTTACTACTTACTTTCCTGTGAGATTTTCATAGAGGGGAGTCGAAGTGACTCCACACTCTCACTCAGTCACCTTTATTACACTCACACACAGTTATTTTATTTACACAAATACATAGAAACACTTTTAATAACCGTACGCGTATTCTTAGGCCAGGGGAGCTCGCCCTCCCGTGGAATTTAACTAATGTCCTGCATTAGGGGAGTCCACCATCCGTGCGACGTTTAACTGCCTTTTCACTGTGCACTTATTTCTAACCGGTATTTCCTTTACGTATTAAAACAGAGGAGTCCGTACCCTCCTTCCGGAATTTAACTACGTGCGTCCTTCGCTAACCGTAGAGGAGTCCGCCCTCCTCGCGGAGTTTAACTGCTTTACATTAACAGACGATTCCACGCCATCGCTTACGGAGTTTAACTGTTTATGTGATCACACTTTTATTCCCTACCGGTACGCATATATAAACAGAGGAGTCCGCACCCTCCTTCGGAATTTAACTACGTGCGTTCCTCGCCATCGTAGAGGAGTCCGACCTCCTTACAGAGTTTAACTGTGTTTCATTAACAGATGATTCTGTATCATCGGTTGCGGAATTTAACTGTTTATGTGATCTGATCACCACTCACTCAGTACTGTTACAAAGAAATTTTACTCACTGACTCGACTTCCTGTCTGTCTTCTTCGGGAAAATCTCGTTAACCAGACGATGCCAACGGCGGTCGACAATTGCAGACACGATCAATCGATCGGACCTTGGCCAAGGATTTACGTCTGGACTTGACGACCCCCGCCGGACACCTCCGGTATTGTTGAGATCCCGGACTGAGCCCCCAGTCAATGTTGGGTATTTTCTCCTCCAAACATTCTTAAAACCTTTAACAAGACAAACAGAGTCAAGAAATACCAGTGAGACAGAAAGTCAATTTTAGCTCGCGAGGAGTGCAAGTCAGGCTGTACACCAAAGCTACACTAAAGTCTGGCCTGCGCTCCTGCTCTTTTATTTAGGACTTCCCTACATACATGGGCTGTACAGCTCCTAAGGGGAGGAGTGATAGCGCGTGAGCTGTTGCCGCAGAACCGCTGATTGCACAATACATTCAGGACTTTCAGAACCTTTTTAATCTTGGGCTCGATTAAGATGTGTTTAAGACATCTAACGATTAATCACACTTCTTCTGACACAAGGACTAATGTATCATAATCACACTGTGGTTGGAACATTCAATTCTCTATTCTTTATCTCACTGCTCCGCTTATGGCTGCATTCTGCCTGGGTCATCTTCACATGTCCTGAAAAAGAGCTTAGCGTGCACACAGAGATACCACAACTTGCAGAAACACGTCATGTCACATATCTTAAGTAACCTTCACCCATCACATCAGTACAGTACACTTTATCAGAGCAGAGAGAACTACATTCTACCAGAGCAGAGAACACAAAACATGCATGATAAAATAAAACAGTGTATCTACAGAATAACTCCTACATATTTGCTTAATATGCGCATTGAAGGACATATCCTGATCAAAAATGACTCCAAGATTTCTCACAGTATTACTAGAGGTCAGGGTAATGCCATCCAGAGTAAGGATCTGGTTAGACACCATGTTTCTAAGATTTGTGGGGCCAAGTACAATAACTTCAGTTTTATCTGAGTTTAAAAGCAGGAAATTAGAGGTCATCCATGTCTTTATGTCTGAAAGACATTCCTGCAGTTTAACTAATTGGTGTGTGTCCTCTGGCTTCATGAATAGATAAAGCTGGGTATCATCTGCGTAACAATGAAAATTTAAGCAATGCCGTCTAATAATACTGCCTAAGGGAAGCATGTATAAAGTGAATAAAATTGGTCCTAGCACAGAACCTTGTGGAACTCCATAATTAACCTTAGTCTGTGAAGAAGACTCCCCATTTACATGAACAAATTGTAATCTATTACGATTCAAACCACTGCAGCGCAGTGCCTTTAATACCTATGGCATGCTCTAATCTCTGTAATAAAATTTTATGGTCAACAGTATCAAAAGCAAAACTGAGGTCTAACAGGACGAGCACAGAGATGAGTCCATTGTCTGAGGCCATAAGAAGATCATTTGTAACCTTCACTAATGCTGTTTCTGTACTATGATGAATTCTAAAACCTGACTGAAACTCTTCAAATAGACCATTCCTCTGCAGATGATCAGTTAGCTGTTTTACAACTACCCTTTCAAGAATTTTGAGAGAAAAGGAAGGTTGGAGATTGGCCTATAATTAGCTAAGATAGCTGGGTCAAGTGATGGCTTTTTAAGTAATGGTTTAATTACTGCCACCTTAAAAGCCTGTGGTACATAGCCAACTAATAAAGATAGATTGATCATATTTAAGATCGAAGCATTAATTAATGGTAGGGCTTCCTTGAGCAGCCTGGTAGGAATGGAGTCTAATAGACATGTTGATGGTTTGGAGGAAGTAACTAATGAAAATAACTCAGACAGAACAATCGGAGAGAAAGAGTCTAGCCAAATACCGGCATTACTGAAAGCAGCCGAACATAAAGATATGTCTTTGGGATGGTTATGAGTAATTTTTTCTTTAATAGTTAAACTTTTATTTGCAAAGAAAGTCGTCAAGTCATTACTAGGTAAAGTTAAAGGAATACTCAGCTCAATAGAGCTCTGACTCTTTGTCAGCCTGGCTACAGTGCTGAAAAGAAACCTGGGGTTGTTCTTATTTTCTTCAATTAGTGATGAATAGTAAGATGTCCTAGCTTTACGGAGGGCTTTTTTATAGAGCAACAGACTCTTTTTCCAGGCTAAATGAAGATCTTCTAAATTAGTGAGACGCCAGCGTTGGTATCGATATTATCGATATTAGGATCAATCTGCCTACTTCTAAATGTGGGGCTATTCTGTACTTTCCAGTGTCTTAAGATGATCCTTTTGGCTGTGGTCAGGGCAGTTTGAGCCAAAGTGCCTTTTCCCTAGTTTTACCAGTGCTAGAATCCATTACATTCAGAAGGCATAACTGAGGTGTCAAAACAATTTTAACAGTCAGACAGTTACATAATTTTTCCATAATGTTTCCCTAGTAACCATCAAGATTGGGACAAGTAAGAAACATATGGAGCATATCCCCAGGGGCAGAGTGACATCTCCAGCAAGTATCGGATAGACTGATCTTAGCCCTATGTAGCTTCACAGGAGTCCAATATAGTCTGTTAAGTATTTTAAATTGTATAAGCTCAGAAAGTGCCTCCCTCATCGGCTTCAACATTTGTTTAACCAGGGTGTTCCATTCATCTCCATTAAAATTTGCCTCCAGATCTTTTTCCCCAAACATCCTTCAATCCATTATTAGCATCACTAGTATCTTCATTTAAATATTTGTACATACTGCTAACTAGATGGGGTAGGCTATACAATTTTTTAAATTTAGATGGTACCAGTGATTTAGAAGGAATAATAGACAAAGATGTCGTTAGTTTTGTCAGGTAGTCCTTCAGCTGGAAATACTGCCAAAATTCTTTGTAGCAGAGGTCGTAAGTTAATTGAAGATCCTCCAAAGTTTTAAATTTATTATCATGAAAAACATGTTCTATCTGACAAATTCCTTTACTAAACCACTGTCCCCAGAATACAGTCTTCCCTCCTATCATATGCATAGGATTTTTCCAAACTAACGCTGAGCCAATGAGGAAAGGGGACATTTTTTCTTTTATTCAGCTGCAACCACAATTTCTGCGTGGGGTGGATTTAATAGTGACACTGGGGACTTGAGACAAATAATGTTCAGGTTTAAACGGGGCGTTGATTTCATCTTCCAGCTGTACCCATAATGGTTTATCATCCCTATTTGATAAACGTGAGGCTATTTGGGCAGCCGTGAAGACGTCGTGATATAGCTGTAAATTGGGCAGATTCACTCCTCCATGGGTTGTACTTTCCTGGAGTTTTTTAAGAGTCAGTCTGGGTTGTTTGCCTGCCCACACGAATGTATTTTTAAATTTGTCTATTGTTTTAAATATTGATTGTGGAACTGTGAGAGGCAGTAAACTGAAGAGATAATTCAGTTTAGGAGCAATAACCATTTTGATTGCCTGTATTTTGCCCCATAACTAAATCTGGAGTTTATCCCATCCTTTTAGAAGCAGGTCAGTTTTCTGAGTCATAGGCTCATAATTATCTACCACATTATTACCCAACCCTGGATTTAGTAAAACACCCAAATATCTGAGTTTTTTGTAACCCATTTGAATTGCCAATTATCAAAGTGACTCTTAAAACATGCTTTAGACAGGGGCATTACTTCACATTTAGTCCAGTTTACTTTATACCCCAATAGGTTCGAAAATGTATTTATTTCAATTTCAATGTATTTTCATTTATATAGTGCCAAATCACAACAGAGTTGCCTCAAAGCGCTTCACACAGGTAAGGTCTAACCTTACCAACCCCCAGAGCAACAGTGGTAAGGAAAAACTCCCTCTGAGGAAGAAACCTCAAGCAGACCAGACTCAAAGGGGTGACTCTCTGCTTGGGCCATGATACAAACATAAATTACAGAACAATTCACAGAACAATTCATGGACGAATATACAAGAAATGCTATTGGCGCACAGGACAGGAGGATCGCCAACACGAACACAACTCCCATCTCTGGATGGAGCTGCACCTTAAACAGAGAGAAAAAACAGAATCAGGCATCAGACAGACAAGAAATACTGTATAATTTGTCAGCATTAAACAACAAGAAAAACAGAGGAATACGAAGGTGATCGCCGGCCACTAGCCCTAAACTTCACTAACAGACCCAGAATTTAGGTAAAGTTGAGGCCGCGGCCCGCTCCAATTACTAATAAAATGAATTAAAACAGTAAAAAGCGTAAAACAAAACTGTACAAGTATGCTAGCCATATGAAAGGGAAAATAAGTGATTCTGTGGAGACTTGAAAGTCTCCACAGAATCTGACTGTTTTATTGACGCAGGGAGATCATTCCACAGAACAGGGGCACGATAAGAGAAAGCTCTGTGACCCGCAGAATTCTTATTCACCTTAGGGACACAAAGTAGTCCTGCACCCTGAGAACGTAAAGCCCGGGCCAGTACGTAAGGTTTAATTAGGTCAGCTAGGTAGGGAGGTGCCAGTCCATGAATAATTTTATAGGTTAGTAGCAGAACCTTAAAATCTGATCTCACTGGGACAGGAAACCAGTGAAGAGACGCCAAAATGGGTGTAATGTGGTTGAACTTTCTGCTTTGTGGCAAAAGTCTGGCTGCAGCATTTTGAACCAATTGGAGACCCCTAATGCTAGACTGCAGTAAACCAGAAAATAGAACATTGCAGTAGTCCAATCTAGAAGAGATAAATGCATAGATCAGGGTCTCAGCATCAGCCATAGACAGGATGGGACGAATCTTCGCTATATTTCGCAGGTGGAAGAAAGCAGTCCTAGTAATATTTCTAATGTGGAGACCAAAGGACAACGAAGGATCAAAAATGACCCCAAGGTTCCTCACTTTGTCAGTGTGATGTATGACACATGAGCCAAGGCTGAGCGTTAACTGGTCAAATTGATGCCGATGTCTCACTGGACCAAGAACCATCATTTCAGTCTTATCAGAGTTTAAAAGTAGGAAGTTTCTAGACATCCAACTTCTCACTGTTGCAAGGCAATCTTCTAAGGATTTTATGTGAATGAGATTACCAGCAGTTATTGGCATGTATAACTAAGTATCATCTGCATAGCAGTGAAAGGTAATGCCAAAACGCTGCAATATGTGCCCAAGGGGTGCTATATAAATGGAGAAAAGCAGGGGTCCTAAGACAGACCCCTGTGGAACCCCAAATTTCATGTCACTAAGGTTAGAGGTAGTGTTACTGTACAAAACACAGTGAGAACGACTGGTCAAGTATGACGTCAGCCATGCAAGGGCACTCCCAGTAATCCCAAAATGATTTTCCAGCCTATCAAGTAGAATATGATGATCCATGGTATCAAATGCAGCACTGAGATCTAACAGCAACAGAACCGTAGTGGTGTCTGAATTCACTGTAAGCAGAAGATCATTCACCACTTTAGTGAGAGCGTCTCTGTGGAACGATATTTTCTAAAAGCAGACTGCAGTGGCTCAAAGAGATTATCTCAGTAAGATAGTCTACGAGCTGCCGTGAACCACTTTTTCCAGAATTTTAGAGAAAAATGATAGATTTGATATCAGCTGATAGTTTGTCAATACACTAGGGTCAAGATTAGGTTTCTTAAGTAATGGTTTAATCACTGCAGATTTGAAACATTTAGGAACAGATCCAGAAGTTAAAGAAAGATTAATAATTCCCAGCATAGTCGGCCCAAGAGTGGACCACAGGTCCTTAAACAGTTTTGTTGGTATAGGATCAAATAAACAGGCTGTGCTTTTTGTTGACATTACAAGTTTTGTCAGCATGCCTAGTGAGATACTGTCAAATTCTATAAATCTAGGTAATACCTCAGTAGTGGCGCCCACATCAATAGCAGGGTGTAGTGGCTGGGTTAAGGCCGTTACACTATTTATCACATTTAGAAGTAAAGGTGCAGATTTCTGAGGATCAGATACCAGAACTAATACATCATCGGCAAAAATCAACACCTTGTTATTATGACCACCCATGCATATACCTTTTATTTCTCATTCTGTCTGATAGCTGAACAAGGGATTCCAGAGATATTATAAAAAGCAGGGGCGAAAGGGGGTCACCCTGTTTAGTCCCACGCTCAACCCGTTAGTTGTTACTATTGCTTTAGAATTTGTATAAATCATTTTAATAATGTCTTGAAGAATTTTACCAAATCCAAATTTATTTAGTGTAAAATATAAATAGCTCCAGCTAACCCTATCAAACACCTTCTTGGCGTCCAGTGACAAAGCTGCAATAGGATCAGTTGAGTCTTGTGCTTTCCAAACAAAGTGTAATAAACGTCTCAAGCTATCAGAGGAAGACCGACCCCTGACAAACCCCACCTAGTCAGAGTGTATTATTTCAGATATTACCTTAATGATTTTAATTGCGAAGATTTTTGTGAAAAATTTAGCGTCACAGCACAAAAGACTGATGGGCCTGTAACTGCCACATTCCAAAGGATTATTCCCCTTCTTGGGTATGAGGGTGATTAATGATTCAGACATCGAAGAAGGTAGTTTTTGAGTTTTTTTAAAAGTTCCGGAAAAAGTTCTGATTCAATTTTTTTTATAAATTCATTTGGTATCCTGTCAATACCAGGGGTCTTTCCGTTGGGAGAACTGTTTAGAGTTTCCTTTAATTCTTCCAGAGTTATGGGTTGTTCCAGATTTTTAGCCAGATCTTCAGAAATTTTATGGAGATGAAGACGACCGAAGAGTTCCTCTGCTTCATGTATTGAAAAACAGCCTTCTTCAGTGTAGATGTTTTTATAGAAATCTTAAAAAAAACATATTAATTTCTTTGTGATTTGTGATTATTTTTCCTTGTTTATTTTTAACAGCACTAATTTGGCAGGAAGCTTGCCGTGCTTTAAGTTGGCTGGCCAGTAGTTTGCTAGCTTTGTCGCTGGATTCATACCATTTTTGCTTCATTCTGTAAAGAGAGTATTCAACTTTTTTTGATATAATTGTATTCAGCTCGTATTTAGCTTTTACCAGCGCAGCTAGTGTGGGCGAGCTAGGGTTGTCTTTTTCAAACTTTTTTATGTCATCTTCTAACTTTGAAACTTTATTTTGGTCTTGTTTTTTAAGCAGACATGATTGTTGTATTAATATGCCCCTGACATAGGCTTTGAATGCGTCCCACACTGAGCTCTGTTTGCTGTTCCATTGTTTACTTCAAAAATTGTTGTATGTCATTTTTGAGCTTCGAGCAAAAAAGTTCATTGTGGAGGATACTAGTATTTATTCTCCATCCCATAGATTTATCTTTTGAGGCTCGCCATTGAAAAGCAAGATCAGTTGGAACATGATCAGTTAATGCAATTGTGCCAATATTACAATTCACTACTTTTCCTACCAATGAATGAGAAATCAAAAGGTAATCTATGTGGGTGAAAACATTATGCCTACTAGAAAAAAGGTATAATCTCGGGCGGAGGGATTTAACAGTCGCCATACATTGTGGAGGCCTCCATCTTTACACAAAGCCTTTATAGATGCCTGTGTTTGATTAGCTTTAGGACATATTTTCCAGATCTATCCAAAAAGACATCTAGGACTTGATTAAAGTCCCCACCTACAATAACAGGAAAATCACCAAACTCCAAATAATATTCTTTAAATGCAGAAAAAAATTAGGGTCCCCAATATTTGGAGCATATATATATCACCCAAAATTATATTATGCCCTTCTATATTTACCAGCAGAATTAATATCTGCCCATCTTTGTCTTTATATTCTCGTTGAATCTGTATTTTAATTTTTTTTGAAAATAAGATTGATACACCCTGCTTTTTCTGGTAGTATGTGTTATGAAAGGCTGTAACATACCACCTGTCTTTTATTTTACCAATGTCTGCCTCTAGCATGTGTGTTTCTTGTAACATGATTACATCAGAGCCCTTTTGGTTTAAATAAATGAGCAATTTCCGCCTTTTGACAAAAGAACCTAGACCATTTACATTCCAAGAAGATACTTTGACTGTTGACCTCCATCTCACATCTGTAGTTATATTCTTCTTAGATTTAACAGTTGGTTTATCAGTGTATTTACGCCTAAATAAAAACAACTGGCTCCCATCCCTTGAACATGAACGAGTTATTAACACTCCCCTTGCTCCCCCCCAAACCCCCACCCCCCAACTCAAAACCACAGTCCGTGTGGAAAGCATAGAGGTTTTCCAAGCCGGACGTTAGGCAATTATTCAATGTTAAATTTGACTACCAACGTAATATAAATTCTGCATCTCTGTCAAGAAATAACTCTAGAATTAAAACTGTAAAGAAAACTGTTACAACAGCAACATTTAACTATAAGAAAATAAGTTGCTTGTAAACTTGCTCCACTTATCCCGTACCTCTTTAGTGAAGTCGGGGAAAAATTCCACCTTTTTCCCATTCCAGCGGAAATCTCTGAGATCCCTGGCTTTGAGATGAACTTTCTCTCTGTCTCCATACCTCAAAAATCTCACCAAGATGTGCCAGGGGGGTTCTGTCCTGTCGGTCACGCTGTCTCATTGTAGGCACGCGATGGCCTTGCTCATTCACCATATTGTTAGCTTCCTCGGCGTCTGGCATTAAACAGCGGAGCAGATCCATCACCCATTCAACCACTTTTTTGATCACTTTTGATCCTTCGTTGTCCTTTGACCTCCACATTAGAGATATTATGAGGACTGCTTTGATTATGAGGACACCTGCAAAATATAGTGAAGATTCGTCCCATCCTGTCTGGCTGATGCTGAGACCCTGATTCATGCATTTATCTCGTCTAGATTGGACGACTGCAATGTTCTATTTTCTGGTTTACTGCAGTCCAGCATTAGGGCTCTACAATTGGTTCAAAATGCTGCAGCCAGACTTTTGACACGAAGCAGAAAGTTCGACCACATTACACCCATTTTGGCGTCTCTTCACTGGCTTCCTGTCCCAGTGAGATTAAATTTTAAACGTACGAAAGTATTCATGGACTAGCACCTCCCTACTTAGCTGAGCTGCTTAAACCCTATGTACCGGCCCGGACTCTGCATTCTCAGGGTGTAGGACTACTTTGTGTCCCTTCTTCTTTGTCTTTCGGCTGTTCCCATTAGGGGGCGCCACAGCAGATCAATCGTTTCCATCTCACCCTGTCCTCTGTATCTTCCTCTGTCACACCAGCCACCTGCATGTCCTCTCTCAGCACATCCATGAACCTCCTCTTTGGTCTCCCTCTTCTCCTCCTGCCTGGTGGCTCCATCCTCAGCATCCTTCTCCCTATATACCCTGGGTCCCTCCTCTGCACATGTCCAAACCATCTCAATCTCGCCTCTCTGACTTTGTGTCCAAACCGTCCCACCTGAGCTGTCCCTCTGATATGTTCAGTCCTAATCTTGTCCATTCTTGTCACTCCCAAAGAGAATCTCAACATCTTCAGCTCTGCCACCTCCAGCTCTGCCTCCTGTCTTTTTGTTAGTGCCACTGTCTCTAAACCGTACAACATAGCTGGTCTCACTACTGTCTTGTAAACTTTCTCCTTCACTCTTGCTGATATTCTTCGGTCACAAATCACTCCTGCCACCTTTCTCCACCCACTCCACCCTGCCTACACTCTCGTCTTCACCTCTCTACCACACTCTCCATTACTTTGAACAGTTGACCCCAAATATTTAAACTCATCTACTTTCACCACTTCTACTCCTTGTAACTGCACTATTCCACTGGGCTCCCTCTCATTCACACACATGTACTCAGTCTTGCTTCTACTGACTTTCATTCCCCTTCTCTCCAAAGCATATCTCCACCTCTCCAGACTAGACTCAACTTGCTCTCTACTCTCACTACAGATTCACAATGTCATCTGCAAACATCATAGTCCATGGGACCCTGTCTGATCTCATCTGTCAACCTGTCCATCACCACTGCAAACAAGAAAGGACTCAGAGCTGATCCTTGGAGTAATCCCACCTCCACCTTGAATGAGTCTGTCATTCCGACCTGCGCATCTCACCGCTGTAACACTATTCTTGTACATGTCCTGCACTACCCTAATATACTTCTCTGCCATTCCAGACTTCCTCATACAATACCACAGCTCTTCTCTTGGCACCCTGTCATAAGCTTTTTCTAAGTCCACAACACACAATGTAACTCTTTCTGTCCTTCTCTGTACTTTTCCAAAAGTATTCTCAGAGCAAACATTGCATCTGTAGTGCTCTTTCTCGGCATGAAACCATATTGCTGCTCACAGATCTTCACCTGTTTTCTAAGCCTAGCTTCTACTACTCTTTCCCATAACTTCTTGCTGTGGCTGATCAGCTTTATGCCTCTGTAGTTACTGCAGCTCTGCACATCACCCTTGTTCTTAAAAATAGGAACCAGCACACTTCGTCTCCACTCCTCAGGCATCCTCTCACTTTCCAAGATTTTATTAAACAATCTGGTTAGAAACTCTACTGCCATCTCTCCTAGACATTTCATTCACTGGAATGTCATCTGGACCGACTGCCTTTCCACTCTTCATCCTCTTCATAACAGCCCTCACTTCTTCCTTGCTAATCTCTTGTACTTCCTGATTTACTCTCACCACATCATCCAGCCTTTTCTCTCGCTCATTTTCTTTATTCATCAACTCTTCAAAATATTCCCTCCACCTTCTCAGCACACACTCCTCACTTGTCAGCACATTACCATGTGCATCTTTTACCACCCTAACCTGCTGCACATCCTTTCCAGCTCTGTCCCTTTGTCTGGCCATCGGTACAAGTCCTTTTCTCCTTCCTTACTATTCAACTTCTTGTACAGCTCGAAATATGCCTTTTCCTTTGCTTTTGCCACTTCTCTTTTCGCCTTACGCCGCATCTCCTTGTACTCCTGTCTACTTTCTTCATCTCTCCGACTATCCCAAAACTTTTTCGCCAACCTCTTTCTTCCTTATGCTTTCCTTCACCTCTTCATTCCACCACAAGTCTCCTTGTCTTCCTTCCACTGTCCAGATGTCATACCCAGTACTGCCCTAGCTGTCTCCCTCACCACATCTGCAGTACTTTTCCAGTTGTCCAAAATGCTTCCCCTCTAACTAGTGCTTCTCTCACTTGCTCGCTAAATTTCACACAACAGTCTTCCTCCTTCAGCTTCCACCATCTGATCCTTTGTTGAGCTCTCACTCTCTTCTTCTTCTTTACCTCTAAAGTCATCCTACAAACAACCATCCTGTGCTGTTTAACAACACTGTCCTCCTGCCACCACCTTACAGTCTCTGATTTCTTTTAGATTGCATCTCCTATAAAGAATGTAGTCCACCTGTGTGCACCTTCCTCCACTCTTATATGTTACCCTGTGCTCCTCCCTTTTCTTAAAGTAAGTATTCACCACAGCCATTTCCATCCTTTTTGCAAAATCAACTACCATCTGTCCTTCCCCATTCCTATCCTTGATACCATATCTACCCATTACTTCCTCATCACCTCTGTTCCCTTCACCAACATGCCCATTGAAGTCTGCTCCTATCACCACTCTTTCATGCTTGGGTTCACTCTCCACCACCTCATCTAACACACTCCAGAAATCTTCTTTCTCCTTCATCTCACAACCTACCTGTGGGGCATATGCACTGATGATATTCATCATCACCCCTTCAGTTTCCAACTTCACACTCAACCTGTCAGACACTCGCTTAACCTCCAACACACTTTAACATACTCTTCCTTTAAAATGACCCCAACACCATGTCGCTTCCTGTCCTCACCATGGTACAACAACTTGTACCCACCACCGATGCTCCTGCTCTTACTTCCCTTCCACCTGGTCTCTTGCACACACAATATGTCTACCTTCTCCTCTCCATCATATCAGCCAGCTCTCTCCCTTTACCAGTCATACTACCAACATTCAAAGTCCCCACTCTCATTTCCACTCTTCTAGTTTTCTTCTTCTCCCGCTGTTTGTTTGTGTCCCGAGGGTGAATAAAAAGTCTGCGGGTCACAGAGCTTTCTCTTATCGTGCCCCTGTTCTGTGGAATGATCTCCCTGCATCAATACAACAGTCAGATTCTGTGGAGACTTTCAAGTCCAAACTTAAGACGCACTTATTTTCCCTTTCATATGGCTAGCATACTGGTACAGGTTTTGTTTTACGCTTTTTACTCTTTTAATTCATTTATTAGTAAGTGGGAGCGGGCTGTGGCCTCAACTTTACCTAAATTCTGGGTCTGTTAGGTGAAGTTTAGGGCTTGTGGCCGGTGATCACCTTAGTATTTCTTCTGTTTTTCTTGTTGTTTAATGCTGGCAAATTATACAGTATTTTTGTCTTTCTGATGCTTCATTCTGTTTTTTCTCTCTGTTTAAGGTGCAGCTCCATCCAGAGATGGGAGTTGTATTCGTGTTGGCGATCCTCCTGTCCTGTGCACCAACAGCATTCTTGTATATTCGTCCGTGAATTGTTCTGTAATTTATGTTTGTATCATGGCCCAAGAAGAGGGTCACCCCTTTGAGTCTGGTCTGCTTGAGGTTTCTTCCTCAGAGGGAGTTTTTCCTTACCACTGTTGCTCTGGGGGTTGGTAAGGTTAGACCTTACCTGTGTGAAGCGTTTTGAGGCAACTCTGTTTTGATTTGGTGCTATATAAATGAAAATAAATTGAAATTGAAACTTTTCCCTCTTGTTCATTATCCTCTGGAATTCCTTTAATTCAGGTTGTTTAATCTGCTGTAGTTCTCCATATTTTGGAGTCGAGTCTTGAGCCGAGCAACTTTGTCATTTAGGTCGGACGTGATGCTGGGTCTTCTAAAGTGGACATCTCTCCTCGGTCTCACTGATTCTGTTCCCCAAGTTAGACACCTCTGTTCTGAGGGAGTTCATGCTGTCTTTGATGCTTACCACATCAGCCCCAACCTTTTGTAGGTGATACATGCTTCTGATTTCTCCAACAAATGATGTAAAGTCACCCGCTGGCATTTCTGCCACATTTCCCGCGTCCCTTTCGGAAGCATCGTCTCTTGTTGCAGATGCGTTTCTAACTGGACTGTGGCCGGGGATATTAGCTTGGCTGTCATTAGCCTCCATACGCGCGGGGTAAGCTGAGTTAGCTTGCTCTGTATTAGCTTCGTTAGCACGAGGCTGCGCAGAAGTTAGCATTATGTCGATTTTGAGCGTATTTGATGGTTTGGAACGTTTGGAGCTGGATTTACTCATGAGTTCTGAAGTTCCAGTAGTTGTTGTAGTAGAAATTAATAAAATAGGAAAGTCTATAATTGGTTAAATTAAGCCAAAACGTCCCCTGCTCTTCAGCATGCAGCTGCTCCTCGTCGCATCACCACCTGGAACTCGATTTTATTTCTTAAAGTTTTAGGCCATATGGTGCTGAAAAAGTCTTCTGGATTCTGGATCCCAAAAATGTTCTGGATTAAATTCGAAGAAAAAAAAAAAAACATTTTCTAGGACATTATATCCACCTACTTGTCAAATGTCATCAACATCCTCTCACAGCATTTTAAGTTAAATGTGGTAAAGGTGATGGTCTTGTGGTTAAGACGTTGGGCTTGAGACCAGAAGCTCATCAGTTCAAATCCCAGCCTGACTGGAAAATCACTCAAGGCCCTTGGGCAAGCTCTTAATCCTGGGTGTAGTGAGCACCTTGTACGGCAGCTCCCTCACATCGGGGTGAATGTGAGGCATAATTTGTAAAGCCCTTTCAGCATCTGATGCAGATGGAAAGCGCTATGTAAATGCAGTCCATTTACCATTCTGGATCACCTCCAAAATAGAGCCAGTTATTTCCCAAAATATTATCGATCTTTCCAAATTTTATAAACAAAAAATCTGTTCACTACTGTTGGAGTTATCCTGCTACCACATGTAAAAAAAAAAAAAAAGAAAATCTTGGAGAAATGAGCTGGAGTGGGATCTGACCTTATCTGAGGAAAAGTTTGACTCAGTTCAATTTAGTTTCAATGGAATCAGCTTATAAAGCACCAAATTACAACAAAAGCCGCCTCATGGCGCCTCACACAGAACAGTTCAACATAAAAATTAAATAATTCCGTTCTGTTCTGTTTTCTTGGCATTTGACAATGAATACTAAAAACAAAGCAAGTGACCGTAAATTAACATACAAATACTGCAAGTGACTGAAGCTCTCAGCAGGCCTTTAACCTCTCTGTGACCGCACGCTGCTGTTTTCACCTCCGTCAGGAAGGAAGCTGGAGAATAATGACGCCGAACCACACAAAAGACAAAGAGAAAGAATAAAGTGGAGGTAGTTCCACTCACACACGGTTGCTAAGAGCCTAGAACACTTCCTCTGGTGGCTTCAGCAAAGCATCAGTTTGAGGTCTAAAGTGTTTCAGGTGGAGACGTTTCTGCTCGTACGCACAAAGACCAGTGCAGAACACAAATGCTTCACTTTGTGAGTGCATTTCTAGTTTAAATCTGGAGCTACCTTCACCTTCACTCGTGTATTTCCAGATGAAATCACAACTTACAACAAGCTTCACTGATTTGATTGGGCACTGTAGCAGTGGGCGGGACTTATCTATGGCGAATGGCTGGGTAGACCAATATATTTTGGACAGTGAAGGATGATCAGGACTCCTGTTTGAACAGCTTTCAAGCAGCCAGTAAAATTATCCAGGTCCTCGTTGTTGTGGCAGCGGACCAAGCAGCTCATTCCACACTTCCCTATTCTCAGCCAAGTCCTCTCAATGGTAAATGGACTGCATTTATATCGCGCTTTTCCATCTGCATCAGACACTCAAAGCGCTTTACACACTAATGAGGGTGCTGCCACATAAGGTGCTCACAACACCAGGAGCAACTAGGGGATTAAGGACCTTGCCCAAGGGCCCTTAGTGATTTTCCTTTCAGGCTGGGATTTGACCCGAGAATCCTCTGGTCTCAAGCCCAACGCTTTAACCACTAGACCATCACCTCCCCGACTCTCTAACTTTTCCTGGGTGATCCCGAGGTGTATCTTTTAATCTTACATTAGCATCTTGCATTAGCACTTGAGAGACTGTGAGAGGACTTGGACTGTCTGGATTTGCAGTTGTCCTTGATCTGGACTAGGATCCAGACTTCCAATGACTTACATGGCCACTGTGGTTACCAGAATGATTTTGTAAAAAAAAAAAAAACCCTAACCCTAACCCAGCAAAAAATTGTAAATGCCTTTCCAGGAAATACTGTCAATGTTACTTCACATCACAAGTGTACTTTGTACAAATACAGTAAGATATAGAATTCTTTACATTTTCAGAGTAGTTCCTATTGTGTGGCAGCACAGTGGTGCGAACAGTCAGTGGCAGTTCTACATTGAATTACTCCCCGGGCAAGACCCCTTCTGAGCACCCCCCAAATAAACCCCTCCACAAAATTTTGTACAAACAGACATTTTTTAAAATTATTTTATTATTAATATTTTAGAAGTGCCCATGAAATTGACATAAAAAACTGCAGGCTACAATATAACTTATACAAAACATCCATGAATTCCACATTTGAATAAACACACCATTACACGCTAAATGTCTGTCATTAGACGCTTTATTAATCTGTCTTTCAGGGAGGAACAATTAGCTCTTTTAAGGTGCGTATTTGTCTCAGCATTTAGCTAAATGTTTAGCTTGATCTGTGGATCAAAAGAAAATCTAAACTGAAATGTTACTAGCGTTCCCATGCAGTGAAATCAAAAGTGATTCTTTTTCTCCATCAAATAAACCAGTTAATTATGAAGATACGCCTTATTTTAATATATATTATTATATTATTATTAATATGCATATGTCGCGGACATGAATGAGCGAAGCTCGTCAGCATCTCATGTCATTTAGGTCCTTCAGACTTTATTTTGAGTAAATGCTTCAAGGGAGCATTAGCATGGCAAAAACCTTTCAGCTGCCTTTTTAAGCATTTTTCTTTATTTGCCTGACTTTTTCAGTAAAATTGTTCTTGGGAGCGTTAGCATGACTAAAACCTTTCAACTTCTGGGGGGGACTCTGCCCCTATACTCCCCACCTTTTAACGCATTTTTCTTTTTTGCTTTTCAGCTGACCTCCAACAGTGGGCACAGTTCCGATAATTTGATAACCAATATTTATTGAAGATAAAGTTTCATTATTGGATTATCTTTTCAGATAACTTTGAAAACCATCATCGGACTAATTATACTCTGATAAATTTTTGTCCGATAATTTTTAGACCATTAACGTGGTAAACAAAGGTGAACAGATGTGTATTTCTACCCGCTGCAAACAGAGAACTGCTTCTAGAAGAAACCGCTGTATCCTCTGCAGGCAAAGGAGAACTGGTCACAAAAAAACAAACAAAAAAACAACAACAACAAAAAAGCCTCATTTGGATTACGGGCGGTCTGCTTGGTTCTGGTCATATTAAAGCTTCCTTCAGATCTGCTGAGCTGGGGGGCTCTGCCCCCTATACTCCCCACCTTTTTAAGCATTTTTCTTTTTGCTTTTCAGCAGCTTTAACATAACATTATTTTGTTATTATTACTTTCTGTTTTTGTCTGAACATTGTAACCCATTATTATGTTATTATTTTATTTGTTGTTCTTGTTGGTGGTGGTAGTACTGCTACTATTGTTGTTTTTTTTCATCAGTAATAATAATGTCAGGTCATTTATGTATAGTGCTACTGGTACCATGTAACCTGATAATTACCTGTCGCGAGGGTCAGAGACTAAACCAGCTCCCCCACCAGGCTGCCTGCTGAGGACGACGGCCAGACACCCGCAGGATGAAAAACGAGACCTGTCAAAGGCTGAATGATCCCCCCCCATACGGTCAACAGCCATGAAGTGCATACAGACCTTTCATGAGTGTTATATATGTATATATATATTATATATATATATAACACAAGGGCTGTCCATAAAGTAACGGTCCTTTTATTTTTTTCAAAAACTATATGGATTTCATTCATGTGTTTTTACGTCAGACATGCTTGAACCCTCGTGCGCATGCGTGAGTTTTTCCACGCCTGTCGGTGACGTCATTCGCCTGTGAGCACTCCTTGTGGGAGGAGTCGTCCAACCCCTCGTCGGAATTCCTTTGTCTGAGAAGTTGCTGAGAGACTGGCGCTTTGTTTGATCAAAATTTTTTCTAAACCTGTGAGACACATCGAAGTGGACACGGTTCGAAAAATTAAGCTGGTTTTCAGTGAAAATTTTAACGGCTGATGAGAGATTTTGAGGTGATTCTGGTCGCTTTAAGGACTTCCCACAGTGCGAGACGTCGCTCAGCGCTCTCAGCCACCGTTGTCAGCCTGTTTCAAGCTGAAAACCTCCACATTTCAGGCTCTATTGATCCAGGACGTCGTGAGAGAACAGAGAAGTTTCAGAAGAAGTCGGTTTCAGCATTTATCCGGATATTCCACTGTTAAAGGAGATTTTTTAATGAAAGACGTGCGGACGGGTCCGCGCGTCGGCTCACAGCTGCCGCGACGCTCCGCCACAGGAAAAACCCCTGTGGAAGCCTTAAGGACAAGTTGGAACATGTCCAGGTGTTAAACAATTTGTCTATACTCACTCCACTGAAAGCCATCAAAAGCCGCCTGGATTTTACAAATGGTTATCAACACGGAGGTGTTTTTCCTGTGCCGCCGCACCGCGCCGGCTGCGTCCCGACGCGTGGACCCGTCCGCACGTCTTTCATTAAAAAAATCTCCTTTAACAGTGGAATATCCGGATAAAATGCTGAAACCGACTTCTTCTGAAACTTCTCTGCTCTCACGACGTCCTGGATCAATAGAGCCTGAAATGTGGAGGTTTTCAGCTTGATCAGAGAATCTGGAGAACTTTCTACACGTAACCAACACTGAATGCTCATCACCTTCGATCCCTCAGGTGGCACTGCATTAAAAACCAACATCATTGTGTAAAGGATCTTACTGCTTGGGCTCAGAAACACTTCAGAAAACCATTGTCAGTTAACACAGTTCGTCGCTACATCTACAAGTGCAAGTTAAAACTCTACCATGCAAAGTGAAAGCCAAACATCAACAACATCCAGAAACACCGCCGCCTTCTCTGGGCCCGAGCTCATTTGAAATGGACAGACACAAAGTGGAAAAGTGTGTTGTGGTCTGATGAGTCCACATTTAAAATTGTTTCTGGAAATCATGGACGTCGTGTCCTCTGGACAAAAGAGGAAAAAGACCAGCCAGATTGTTAGCAGCGCAAAGTTCAAAAGCCAGCATCTGTGATGGTATGGGGGGTGTGTTAGTGCCCATGGCATGGACAACTTACACATCTGTGATGGTATGGGGGTGTGTTAGTGCCCATGGCATGGACAACTTACACATCTGAAAGGTACATCCAGGTTTTGGAGCAACACATGCTGCCATCCAAGCAACGTCTTTTTCTTTTACAACAGCGTTGCTTCGTATTAAAAGAGTGCTGGTACTAGACTGGCCTGCCTGCAGTCCAGACCTGTCGCCCATTGAAAATGTGTGGCGCATTATGAAGCACAAAGTACGACAACGGAGACCCCGGACTGTTGAACAACTGAAGTCGTACATCAAGCAAGAATGGGAAAGAATTCCACCTACAAAGCTTCAACAATTAGTGTCCTCAGTTCCCAAACGCTTATTGAGTGTTGTTAGAAGGAAAGGTGATGTAACACAGTGGTAAACATACCACAGTCCCAACTTTTTGAAACGTGTTGCAGGCATCCATTTCAAAATGAGCAAATATTTGCACAAAAGCAACAAAGTCTGTTATATGGCTGGGGGGGGCCTGGCTGCCGGTTTGTTTGTCTTTTTGTTTTCCTCCCAGGTGGCGTGCATTTGGGACTGAGTGGCTGTGTTGCTGAGGCTGTCAGGACCTCACCCTGATCACCTGCGACTCGTCAGGACTCACAGCTGAGGTGCATCTGGATGGATTGGAGCATGTTGGCATTTAAGACTGGAGTGCACAGTGTGTATTTGCCAGAGACTTGACCTTGTGACCAGACGGGTGAGATCGTCATCTCGGGAGCCATCTCATCAGCAGCGGATGCTGAGAAACGTCCAGGTTTGATGCACAGTCTGTGAAAGAGGAGGGGGTGAGGTCTCACGCTCGTCAGCACACTTCCTGAGGTACGTTGGATTTTGTGACTAACAGTTATACAGTCAGTAAATGTGGTGTCCCTCACACCTTATTGTATGAGCTGTTTGTTAGTCATGTATCAGCTTCCACTGCGGTGGAGTTTTGTGAACTGGATGTTCCATGCCTGCAGGTTGGAAGCTGATCAGCAATCAAGCCAGGAAGTGTTTGCTGTTTGTACACCTTTAAGTGTTCTGTGTGTAGAGTGTGGACTCACATAATGGTTCCTTCTTTCACAGACTCGGTTGTTGCGGCCACCTGGGGGGTGTCGGCGGGGTCCTTGGGTCTGAAACAGCTTCTGGCTCCGGACCGTTAGCGCTGCTGGGAGCGCACCACGCCAGACCGCACCTTTCTGTATTATCACTGTTATGTATTAAATTCAGTTAGCCTTTGTACCGTGCTCTGCTTATTTCATACTGGGTCCTTCAAACGCTGGTCGGTTCTCCGAGCTGCGTCCGACACATAACAAAAGTCTATCAGTTTGAACATTAAATATCTTGTCTTTGTGGTGTATAAATCACATTATATTCCCACTTTGTTAAATTAAATCACAAAGCTTTATCCACAGTTATGCATGCTAAAAATTAATCCAGTTATGGCTATGATTTTTTTCCTAAAACAGAAATCTTTATTATGTTAATTTACACTTAACACACCACACACACACACACACATATAGTATATATATATATGTATGTGTGTATTTCAAATAAATCAAGTCTGAGACCAATTATACCAATTATATTTACACTCAACAAAAATATAAACGCAACACTTTTGGTTTTGCTCCCATTTTGTATGAGATGAACTCAAAGATCTAAAACTTTTTCCACATACACAATATCACCATTTCCCTCAAATATTGTTCACAAACCAGTCTAAATCTGTGATAGTGAGCACTTCTCCTTTGCTGAGATAATCCATCCCACCTCACAGGTGTGCCATATCAAGATGCTGATTAGACACCATGATTAGTGCACAGGTGTGCCTTAGACTGCCCACAATAAAAGGCCACTCTGAAAGGTGCAGTTTTATCACACAGCACAATGCCACAGATGTTGCAAGATTTGAGGGAGCGTGCAATTGGCATGCTGACAGCAGGAATGTCAACCAGAGCCGTTGCTCATGGATTGAATGTTCATTCTCTACCATAAGCCGTCTCCAAAGGCGTTTCAGAGAATTTGGCAGTACATCCAACCAGCCTCACAACCGCAGACCACGTGTAACCACACCAGCCCAGGACCTCCACATCCAGCATGTTCACCTCCAAGATCGTCTGAGACCAGCCACTCGGACAGCTGCTGAAACAATCGGTTTGCATAACCAAAGAATTTCTGCACAAACTGTCAGAAACCATCTCAGGGAAGCTCATCTGCATGCTCGTCGTCCTCATCGGGGTCTTGACCTGACTCCAGTTCGTCGTCGTAACCGACTTGAGTGGGCAAATGCTCACATTCGCTGGTGTTTGGCACGTTGGAGAGGTGTTCTCTTCACGGATGAATCCCGGTTCACACTGTTCAGGGCAGATGGCAGACAGCGTGTGTGGCGTCGTGTGGGTGAGCGGTTTTCTGATGTCAATGTTGTGGATCGAGTGGTCTGTTATGGACGAAGAACACAGGTGCATTTTATTGATGGCATTTTGAATGCACAGAGATACCGTGATGAGATCCTGAGGCCCATTGTTGTGCCATACATCCAAGAACATCACCTCATGTTGCAGCAGGATAATGCACGGCCCCATGTTGCAAGGATCTGTACACAATTCTTGGAAGCTGAAAATGTCCCAGTTCTTTCATGGCCGGCATACTCACCGGACATGTCACCCATTGAGCATGTTTGGGATGCTCTGGACCGGCATATACGACAGCGTGTACCAGTTCCTGCCAATATCCAGCAACTTCGCACAGCCATTGAAGAGGAGTGGACCAACATTCCACAGGCCACAACTGACAACCTGATCAACTCTATGTGAAGGAGATGTGTTGCACTGCATGAGGCAAATGGTGGTCACACCAGATACTGACTGGTATCCCCCCCCAATAAAACAAAACTGCACCTTTCAGAGTGGCCTTTATTGTGGGCAGTCTAAGGCACACCTGTGCACTAATCATGGTGTCTAATCAGCATCTTGGTATGGCACACCTGTGAGGTGGGATGGATTATCTCAGCAAAGGAGAAGTGCTCACTATCACAGATTTAGACTGGTTTGTGAACAATATTTGAGGGAAATGGTGATATTGTGTTGTGGAAAAAGTTTTAGATCTTTGAGTTCATCTCATACAAAATGGGAGCAAAACCAAAAGTGTTGTGTTTATATTTTTGTTGAGTGTAGTAAAACTGCAACATACTGAAAATAGAATTTACATCTCTGTTTTTAAACATTAATTAACAAAGGTAACACAGTTTCATGAACATGTCCACAGATTTGAATGAATATGTCCCTCAGTTTAGACTGAAAAGTCAATTTGAAGCAGTAGATTTGGCTGAATTTGTGTTTTGTTTTGTTTTTCAAGCCTCTTCACAAACTGTATTTCCAACGAGTCTTTGCTAGTGTAGCAGATAACAGAAAATTTACAGAAGAATCCTGCAAATGGTCAATCACTAAATTTGGCATAAATACTCCTTAGACATGAAAAAACTGACTGGCCACTTGGCTTTTCAACAGGCAGCCAGGTAGGGGTCAACGGAAGAATTACACAGGGGTTAAAATTTAAAAATGCTCCAGTCATATTGAAAACTACAGCACATTATCGGTCTGATTATAAATATTCCAAAAAGGTATGGTTTGGACAATCTGTGACTGAAAGTTATGGAGTTATGGGGTAAAAACAAGAATGGTGACAAAAGTCAACTTCAATTTGTACAGGGGTCAAAGGTTAAAGTTGCTTTGGTAAAAAGTGATGCAAATTTCTGGTTGAGTTAATAGAATTTTAAAAAGGAATAATTTACACCATGTGTTATGCTTATTATCACGTTACGGGGTAACATATGTCACATGTCATAGAATCCAACGGACGTCAACATTGTTTGACCTTTTTACTTTGGAAACCAAACACTCAACACAGTCAAAACTGTTCCAGTTATTAAAACAGGTTGTCTCTGCTTGCATTGCCTTCAGGGTTTATCTGATGTGCCAGCTGCGCTGCACGGAGCACACAGTCTTCTTTTCACTCCGTTAATCTCTCTCTGCTCTTCCACACAAACCAGCTGCACTCCTAAATTAGAGCGAATGCTCCAGTAGTTTACATGCTGAGTTTAAGTTCAGTGGAAAAGCAATTTATTTCTCCATAAGTACTGTGCATGTCTGCACAGGCTTTTTGTCCTGAAACAAACCTCGTACTGGATCTGACTGACTACTGACATCTCAAATTGTGCAGATTCTGTTTGGATCAGTGGTCTTAAACTTGCAGCCCAGGGGCTGGATAAGGCCGGCAAGCCTTTCGATAATACATATAAACATCACATCTATTTTTCATGCTTCATGAAAAATGATTTTGAAGGGAAACACATTTTTATTTGTGCAAATATGTATGTCACAAATTTGTATGCAGACTGGCTTTAGGATCACAGCACCCCAAATCCTAATGCATCACATTGAACAATGTGCTAATATACAAAGAATTACGGACTAATTGCAAGAGAAAGCTGCACATCTTTTACTCCAAATTGTTTTAAGATAATACATGAACATACAGTGTGCATTCAAAAGACAAAATGTGCAAAAACCTGTTTTTCTGTGTTGTTTTGCAGGATCTTTTTTTTATTGAGGTTCTGCAGGTTTGCAAACTCATTATAAAGTTTAAAGTGGCCCCGGGCTTCTGCACAGAAACATACATGACAGTGCCAACATCCGGAGGCTGTGTTACAATGACAACACTTCAGCTGTGCTTCTCGCCCTCTTCAAACGTAAAGTAATATATCGTCCGGTCTTTAAGTATTTGGACAGTAATACAATTTTTGCCATTTTGCCTCTATGTACAACCCACAGCGGCGTGCAGTTAAACAAGTAAGATGTTCTTCATGTGGACTGTCAGCTTTAATTCAAGGGGTTTAACAAAAATACTGCATTATCCATTAATGAATTACAGCCATTTTAATAAGTAATTGGAAAAATGAAATATACGGTGCATCCAGAAAGTATTCACAGTACTTCACTTTTTCCACATTTTGTTATGTTACAGCCTTATTCCAAAATGGAAATTCAATTTAATAATAAACCATTCAACGAGGCGAAGCTTTCACCGAATTAAATATTTGTTCCATTGAAAGAATGTAAAAACATTCATTATTTGTTTTATAACAGCTAAAAAAGTGTTAATTTTAAGGTATTTAAAATTTTAAATATTCAGATTCTGGTGTTAAAATTAATGTGAACGTTCAGATTCTGATGTTGAGTAACGCAGCAAAAACTGGAGCATAAAAACGCTTGAAAACATTTCAGAGTTGATTTTATACATTTTTTTCAATTATTAATTATTTATTTATTCCTTCTTTCAGCAAATACAGAAGTAACATCCATCATTATATGCAGGTAAAACATAATAATCTGTCCATAACAGTCGTCCCACTTAGGATCTGCCTCAGCCTCCAGTACAGCTTAATAAAATGTCTGAGAAGGATTTTTTTTTTAATGCTTATACCCTGAACACCCACTCCTTCCACCAGTCACAGTATTATTAAACAAAACAAATGTATGAAAAAAAAAATTCCAAAACATAATGATAAACCATAGGTGCAAAGGCAATATCGATACCGATACCGATACTTTTTCATATTTAAGCTTCATAGATCCAAAGGATCCAAAAGACTTAGGATAGAATTGTGCCAAACATTGTACGTGACAACAAAATACTTTATTATCACAATCAACATTTTTGTTTAAAAAAATATCACTCAACACAACTTAAAATCTCCTGAGGTAGAGGGCTGACAAACTACAATACAAGGGTGCGCTGCTCCGGTGTGTGACATAGCGCAGCGCTGCTCTTACAGAGAGTAGACTTTCATGAATCTGCGTGCGCAGCAGTCAGTGCGTGCGGGAGAGAAAAAAAGCTTGAGTATCGATCTTTTTACACGAGGATCGTTCAATATCAATACCAAATCAAATCAAATCAATTTTATTTATATAGCGCCAAATCACAACAAACAGTTGCCCCAAGGCACTTTATATTGTAAGGCAAGGCCATACAATAATTATGTAAAACCCCAACGGTCAAAACGACCCCCTGTGAGCAAGCACTTGGCTACAGTGGGAAGGAAAAACTCCCTTTTAACAGGAAGAAACCTCCAGCAGAACCAGGCTCAGGGAGGGGCAGTCTTCTGCTGGGACTGGTTGGGGCTGAGGGAGAGAACCAGGAAAAAGATATGCTGGGGGGAGCAGAGATCAATCACTAATGATTAAATGCAGAGTGGTGCATACAGAGCAAAAAGAGAAAGAAACACTCAGTGCATCATGGGAATCCCCCAGCAGTCTAAGTCTATAGCAGCATAACTAAGGGATGGTTCAGGGTCACCTGATCCAGCCCTAACTATAAGCTTTAGCAAAAAGGAAAGTTTTAAGCCTAATCTTAAAAGTAGAGAGGGTGTCTGTCCCTGATCTGAATTGGGAGCTGGTTCCACAGGAGAGGAGCCTGAAAGCTGAAGGCTCTGCCTCCCATTCTACTCTTACAAACCCTAGGAACTACAAGTAAGCCTGCAGTCTGAGAGCGAAGCACTCTATTGGGGTGATATGGTACTATGAGGTCCCTAAGATAAGATGGGACCTGATTATTCAAAACCTTATAAGTAAGAAGAAGAATTTTAAATTCTATTCTAGAATTAACAGGAAGCCAATGAAGAGAGGCCAATATGGGTGAGATATGCTCTCTCCTTCTAGTCCCCGCCAGTACTCTAGCTGCAGCATTGTGAATTAACTGAAGGCTTTTCAGGGAACTTTTAGGACAACCTGATGATAATGAATTACAATAGTCCAGCCTAGAGGAAATAAATGCATGAATTAGCTTTTCAGCATCACTCTGAGACAAGACCTTTCTAATTTTAGAGATATTGCGCAAATGCAAAGAAGCAGTGTTGGGTATTTCTCCTCCAAACATTCTTAAAACCTTTAACAAGACAAACAGAGTCAAGAAATACCAGTGAGACAGAAAGTCAATGTTAGCTCGCGAGGAGTGCAGTCAGGCTGTACACCAAAGCTACACTAAAGTCTGGCCTGCGCTCCTGCTCTTTTATTTAGGACTTCCCTACATACATGGGCGGTACAGCTCCTAAGGGGAGGAGTGATAGCGCGTGAGCTGTTGCCGCAGAACCGCTGATTGCACAATACATTCAGGACTTTCAGAACCTTTTAAATCTTGGGCTCGATTAAGATGTGTTTAAGACATCTAACGATTAATCACACTTCTTCTGACACAAGGACTAATATATCATAATCACACTGTGGTTGGAACATTCAATTCTCTATTCTTTATCTCACTGCTCCGCTTATGGCTGCATTCTGCCTGGGTCATCTTCACATGTCCTGAAAAAGAGCTTAGCGTGCACACAGAGATACCACAACTTGCAGAAGCACGTCATGTCACATATCTTAAGTAACCTTCACCCATCACATCAGTACAGTACACTTTATCAGAGCAGAGAGAACTACATTCTACCAGAGCAGAGAACACAAAACATGCATGATAAATAAAACAGTGTATCTACAGAATAACTCCAACATTCCCCTCTGTTTATCATGCATTCCAACGGTATTACATCTTCACCTAAAAGTAAACAATTGTTACTAAGCAACCACTTCTTATTCAGATTTTCAGCTGCAATTTTCAGGCACCACAGATTTTAGGTGCGTCAACAAGTCCTTGGCTAAAATGGGAATGGCTTTTACTGGGAGGAGTAGGGACACTAAAGCACAGTAGCCTGACACATTCCTAGGCAATCTGTCAAAAATTCTATTATCTCCACACCACCACCACACGTCACTTCGGCTGACTGGTATAAATGAACCGTTTTTCTGTATTATTCGACTACACCACTTGTCTTATTACATTTTCAGCTAAAGCTTCATAGGCTAAGAGTGTGTTAACTCATCACGTCAACAGTTCAAGCTTGAACTGGAGTTGTGAGCTTTTCAATATCATCATAATTCTCAGTACAGTCATTATAGTTTTCTCCACTAAGGTCTGACTGTTTCAATGCTTGATATTTTGGCATAGTTTGTTGGAAGGCCAGATTACACTGTACAAATGTATTTGACACCATTTTGCCAACCATTGTTTTGATATAAGGGATCACACAACACATGCAAAGTCCATCAGAATTAGGACTATAATAACTGGTGTCACCATTTTCAATAGTAACTGCCAACATGGTCCTGAAGTCAACCAGGACCAGGGATTCCACCGGTTCACGGCTAGGGTGTCTTTATGCATTGCATCACGAAGTTTATTCAGCTCTTCCAATGCGTCCTGCACATCCACTGAATGAATGGAGTCTGGGATGAAAGTACAGCATGTTGTGTTCAGCAGAACACAAACTCCGTGTGAACAAGTAAGCAAGTCTAAAACCATGCAATTTTGCATCACCATGGTACGTAAAGCATCTATTTCAGTGTTTTGAGCTGCTACTATTTTTTCAGTTACATTCATGAACAGACCCAATCGATAATTCAGAGTTTCAATCATTAATGAATTTTTTCCCACTCCTATCCAGGGGAACAATAAATGTGCTATTTTATCTCCTACAGACCACAATTTTGGTCCTTTGGTACATCCGAGCCCCACATGTGATCATGTGGTAACACATCTGGGTATATCAATCTCCTCCGTCTGGTGCTGCCATTCTTCTCTGTGGAGGTCCTTGGCACTACCACATATGTATGGTCAGTCACCTGGGTAGGTGCACACACACCACCCCAATTTGGTGGGAGACTCATGTACAGTCTGGAACCACAAAGCCAATAGATGTCATCATACACCGGAGTACCATTTACAGGTGGTAGCAAAAACTTACTAACATAAGCACATGATTCATCCGTTCCCCATGGACAGGAGCCTGTATAATTACATCTCCGTCCAATGTGATGAAGATAAGTACCATCCACATATTATGTTTTGGTTAGGCTTAAATTATTTGATAAAACATACGTTTGGGTACACACGTTTCTTAATTTTACCTACATTTTTATTCCCTGTCCCGTAAAAGCAAATTGGGAATGGCCGTTGTGATGACAATTTAACGTGATGATTTTTGCATTTCCCTTCAGTCTAGTCAATGGAGCAGCACTTGGGCACGCTTGTACGTCCTCTGTTGAAATCCCTATCATATAAGTGGTTGCACTGAGGCAAGTGGTGTTACATCTTATCAGATTTGCTGAGAACTGCTGCCCCCGAAATACAGTTTGATTATGCATCCGTATGATAAGACATTCTGTCACCCTAGCAGGGTACGGTTTAGCCGTCAGAGCTGGGTGTGTTGAGGATATAGGTATTTGCGAACAAACATAACAATAGTAACGTAATTCCATAGCCAATAAATGAACATCTGTACCACATATTAGTATGGTATATATGAGGGTGTCCATCTGTCTCATTCACATTATGAATAAACCTCTTCTGACGTTGCTTGCGTTGTTCTCTGGCTCGGTCCACAGTGAGCTGCAATTCTTGGGTCAACCACCAGGCCAGGAATCCGAGGAGCACGAAACACACTAAGATCACAACGCAACCGGCTGCCCTACCAACAGTCCGGCAGCGGGGGCGCTGAGCACGCCGCTCCGGGTCTGCTGTAGTTCAGTCATGATTGCTAGGATACAGTGTTGTTAACCAACCTCACCTAATAGTGCAAGGATCTCCCTGCTTCACTGGCATTGAGACAATCTATTGCTAATTAAATAGACTCCCTTTGTAGCCAGACTTCCCCTTCCACTGTGGAGGCAGCCAACACACGCTGTATCTTACAGTGATGTATCCACGTTGATCTCTCCGCTATCTTTACTGCAGTTGGTGTTGTTAACAACACTTGGTATGGACCTTCCCAACGAGGACTGGACCAGTTCTTCCTCTTAATCACTCTGATGAACACCCAGTCTCCTGGCTGGACTACTGGAAGGCCGTCCTGTGGAAGATCAAAATTATTCGGCAGTAAATGTGTTTAAGTTATCTCTTTCTGTGTTAATGTCTTTTTCATAAAATCTGCTAATGTTTGTTCCTCATCTGCTGTTTTAGTATCCATGTCAAAATTGGTAGACGATATGGTCGTCCATAAAGTATCTCAAATGGTGTTAAACCTTATGGTGTTGGTGTTATTCTCATATACAATTTTACTAGGTCCAAACATTCAATCCAGGTTCGTTTTGTCTCTTCTATACATTTCCTTAATCTTATTTTTATTGTGCCCTTTGTCCTTTCCACTAATCCTGCACTTTGGGGTGGTCAGCACAATGATGTTTTAACTTAATTTTCATGTGTTCTGCTACTCTTTGTACAACTTCATTTACAAAATGTGTTCCATTATCACTGTACAATGTCTCTGGTATTCCATAATACTAGACTGTATTGATAAGGTCCACATCGATTTAGTTCAATAAAGTCCATATGAACATTTTGAAAAGGATACTGTGGTTTTGGGAATTGCCCTCTCCGGGGTCTTATACTTCCCTGTGGGTTGTGTTTCAATCAGGTAACACAGGCTTTACAAAAATTTTTTGAGTATAAATTAAATCCATAGGTAGTAAAGTATTGGTCTACCATATATACCATCCCCCCTGTCGACACCCATGTGTCGCAATTGCGGCTGCTTTGAATAAGCTTTTGGGTAGGATGGGTTTGTTATGTACACAATAAAGTCCTTTGGGGTTTGGGGTTGCCCCATTTTTCAACCACAAATGTCGTTCCTGCGCTGGTGCCTGTTTTTGCATATCCAATAAAAGGTCAGACTCTATTAATGGTTCATTGTCTGTCTAGCAGGCGATAAGAATGTATCCAAACGTTTGGAATAATAGCCAACTGGTTTATTTTTATTACCATGTTGTTGTAGCTGCACACATGAATCCCCATTTTGTGTCCACCATGAGAGTGAATGGCTTGGCATAATTGGGCAGAGATAATACTGTGGAACTCACAAGTTCTTGTTTAAGAGCTGTAAACTGTTCTTCAGCTTCTTTATTCCACTGTATTTTGTCAGTCATATCCATTGGTATAGAGTGTATTAAATCCTGCAATTTCTGCACCATCTCTGCATAACATGGAATCCAGGCTCTGCAATAATTACAGATACCTAGAAAAGTCATCATTTCCTTTTTCTGCTTCAGGTTTTAACGGATATTGTTTGATCCGTGGTCTCCAATCAGATCGTGGCTTAATTTTGACTGGCGTAATATTTTTCAACAGTCCTACATCTGTGGGTGCATTCACCCAGAGATGAGGAGGCAGTTTGGCCAATAAAGTCTCATCTTCCTGTGTCAACAACACAGATGTTGTTAAATTTCAATCATCCAGATCTACTTCATGTATCACCGGTGTCGTTCAAGCACTTACAAACATGTATTTCCGATACAAGCCTGTGGATGGACTGAAATCCCACACCGACATTGCATCTGCTTCATGCCAATCAGTTGCTTCCTCAGCTATTTTAACAATTCCTCCAAGGTCCTTCCAGGACTGAGTGTCTGCCCTTATCAGTGAAATATGCGGCACAGCCTCAGGTTTTCCTCTGTACCATTTGTCTGCACTTTGGGTCAGCACTACACTACACACAGAGGTGGTTTTTCTGTCTGTGTATAGGTGTGCTACTGTCTGTAATTCTGATGGAATTTTCAGAAATCCTGCTCCATACCTTTCATCCTTTCGTGGAGTGAATAGTATAGTTATGTGTAGATCTTTAGGTGACATCTACTACATGTTCTCTGTTTTCACAGGTCATCAGACCTTCCTCCAATAATTGTTCAGTTTGTCTCAACTCCGACAGATCCAAAGAGCACTGCCAGGCCTGGGCCAAATTTGTATATACAGTAGCGGGCTGCCTTTTTGTTTTCAGATTTCTTTCTGTGTATGGCGTGGTCTACATACTCTTGTAACCCAGCTGTTGGGAGCGTTATCATGTGTTTGTCTACCCATGCTCGGATATCTGATCTGGAGTTGGCATGGAGTGCATTTGTCAATTGTTGTTCATACACGCTATCATTTTTCAGTGGTAGAAGACCATTGTGCACTTTAAAAACTTTTTCCATACGATGTCGATAGTCTTCGAATGGTTCATCATCTTTCTGTTTTGTGCGATTTATTTCTGTGTAATTTGACTTCTGCTGGTATTTCTGCTTAATTCTCAGCAATAGTGCGGCCAATCGATCTTCCAATTCCTGACTATCATGGGCTAATGGAGTGTGGTCTGCCTCTGCAGGATCCCAATCTCCTTTTACATCAGCCCAATCCTTTGTCACAGTTGCCATTATGACTTGTTGAACTTCATCCCCTCTAAGATTGTAGGATTTAACCAAAGCGGTTACGTCAATAATGTACTAGGCTACATCTTCTCGTGGGGGAGTTACACCTTCCACAGCTGCCTTAACGTCTGCTTGTGTCCAAGTTCGGTACACAAGAATAGTTCTTGGTCCTGACGTATGTGGATTTGCCACATGAATCATTGGATAGACTCCTGATCCACCTGGTTCCTGATCAGCCGGTGGGGCTGATGGTCCAGGTTGTTTTCTTCATCTTTTGGTGTTTTGGATCGTGTTCTCATGACGTTGTGTAGGGTCTACATATGATGGGGGTTGTCCCTGTGGTAAATCTGGATAGAGTTTATTCTCCTTTATTTCAGCTTCTGGCTGACTGTGTTTTGTAGTATCCAATTTTACTACCATTTCTACTTTTGGAGCCGCAGGCCCTGTCTCATTATCTTCTTGTCTGTGAAACATCACCCCCTCCTGCTCTTATCATTTACTGTTTCTTTCTGTCTTTCCTTTGCTTCTCTAAGGCCCTTCTTTCGTTTCTCAACTTCTCTTTCCCATGCTACAATTTCACCTTGACCTTCTTTTTTTTTTCAATTTTTTTTTTACTTGTTCCACACTTTTTCTCAATACTGTTCTTTAGTTTAGTTAATGACTCTTTCTGCAGGCGTCCATCAATCCATGATCTTTTATCCACTTATCTAAGTGTTTTGTTGAATTTGGATCAATTTTATTCATGTATATCCAATTTTTTGTTTTTAGATCGTCCCAGGACTTAGGTCTCTCATTTTTACTGTTAGATTTACCCATTTTGTGTTTTCAGAACGTTTTAGACCAGTGATGGTTTTGCCCCTACAGGGTCCTAATCCACTGGTGTTTTTACAATCACAGGGTAGTATCAACTATTCTGACAAGTGCGTTCCCTTTCGCCACCCCGGAGGGCACGGGAAGGCCTTGCCTTTGCTTCTTCTCAAAACTTACTACTTATTCCTGTGAGATTTTCATAGAGGGGAGTCGAAGTGACTCCACACTCTCACTCAGTCACCTTTATTACACTCACACACAGTTATTTTATTTACACAAATACATAGAAACACTTTTAATAACCGTACGCGTATTCTTAGGCCAGGGGAGCTCGCCCTCCCGTGGAATTTAACTAATGTCCTGCATTAGGGGAGTCCACCATCCGTGCGACGTTTAACTGCCTTTTCACTGTGCACTTATTTCTAACCGGTATTTCCTTTACGTATTAAAACAGAGGAGTCCGTACCCTCCTTCCGGAATTTAACTACGTGCGTCCTTCGCTAACCGTAGAGGAGTCCGCCCTCCTCGCGGAGTTTAACTGCTTTACATTAACAGACGATTCCACGCCATCGCTTACGGAGTTTAACTGTTTATGTGATCACACTTTTATTCCCTACCGGTACGCATATATAAACAGAGGAGTCCGCACCCTCCTTCGGAATTTAACTACGTGCGTTCCTCGCCATCGTAGAGGAGTCCGACCTCCTTACAGAGTTTAACTGTGTTTCATTACAGATGATTCTGTATCATCGGTTGCGGAATTTAACTGTTTATGTGATCTGATCACCACTCACTCAGTACTGTTACAAAGAAATTTTACTCACTGACTCGACTTCCTGTCTGTCTTCTTCGGGAAAATCTCGTTAACCAGACGATGCCAACGGCGGTCGACAATTGCAGACACGATCAATCGATCGGACCTTGGCCAAGGATTTACGTCTGGACTTGACGACCCCCGCCGGACACCTCCGGTATTGTTGAGATCCCGGACTGAGCCCCCAGTCAATGTTGGGTATTTTCTCCTCCAAACATTCTTAAAACCTTTAACAAGACAAACAGAGTCAAGAAATACCAGTGAGACAGAAAGTCAATTTTAGCTCGCGAGGAGTGCAAGTCAGGCTGTACACCAAAGCTACACTAAAGTCTGGCCTGCGCTCCTGCTCTTTTATTTAGGACTTCCCTACATACATGGGCTGTACAGCTCCTAAGGGGAGGAGTGATAGCGCGTGAGCTGTTGCCGCAGAACCGCTGATTGCACAATACATTCAGGACTTTCAGAACCTTTTTAATCTTGGGCTCGATTAAGATGTGTTAAGACATCTAACGATTAATCACACTTCTTCTGACCCAAGGACTAATGTATCATAATCACACTGTGGTTGGAACATTCAATTCTCTATTCTTTATCTCACCTGCTCCGCTTATGGCTGCATTCTGCCTGGGTCATCTTCAATGTCCTGAAAAAGAGCTTAGCGTGCACACAGAGATACCACAACTTGCAGAAACACGTCATGTCACATATCTTAAGTAACCTTCACCCATCACATCAGTACAGTACACTTTATCAGAGCAGAGAGAACTACATTCTACCAGAGCAGAGAACACAAAACATGCATGATAAAATAAAACAGTGTATCTACAGAATAACTCCTACATATTTGCTTAATATGCGCATTGAAGGACATATCCTGATCAAAATGACTCCAAGATTTCTCACAGTATTACTAGAGGTCAGGGTAATGCCATCCAGAGTAAGGATCTGGTTAGACACCATGTTTCTAAGATTTGTGGGGCCAAGTACAATAACTTCAGTTTTTATCTGAGTTTAAAAGCAGGAAATTAGAGGTCATCCATGTCTTTATGTCTGAAAGACATTCCTGCAGTTTAACTAATTGGTGTGTGTCCTCTGGCTCATGAATAGATAAAGCTGGGTATCATCTGCGTAACAATGAAAATTTAAGCAATGCCGTCTAATAATACTGCCTAAGGGAAGCATGTATAAAGTGAATAAAATGGTCCTAGCACAGAACCTTGTGGAACTCCATAATTAACCTTAGTCTGTGAGAAGACTCCCCATTTACATGAACAAATTGTAATCTATTACGATTCAAACACTGCAGCGCAGTGCCTTTAATACCTATGGCATGCTCTAATCTCTGTAATAAAATTTTATGGTCAACAGTATCAAAAGCAAAACTGAGGTCTAACAGGACGAGCACAGAGATGAGTCCATTGTCTGAGGCCATAAGAAGATCATTTGTAACCTTCACTAATGCTGTTTCTGTACTATGATGAATTCTAAAACCTGACTGAAACTCTTCAAATAGACCATTCCTCTGCAGATGATCAGTTAGCTGTTTTACAACTACCCTTTCAAGAATTTTTGATGAGAAAAGGAAGGTGGAGATTGGCCTATAATTAGCTAAGATAGCTGGGTCAAGTGATGGCTTTTTAAGTAAGGTTTAATACTGCCACCTTAAAAGCCTGTGGTACATAGCCAACTAATAAAGATAGATTGATCATATTTAAGATCGAAGCATTAATTAATGGTAGGGCTTCCTTGAGCAGCCTGGTAGGAATGGAGTCTAATAGACATGTTGATGGTTTGGAGGAAGTAACTAATGAAAATAACTCAGACAGAACAATCGGAGAGAAAGAGTCTAGCCAAATACCGGCATTACTGAAAGCAGCCGAACATAAAGATATGTCTTTGGGATGGTTATGAGTAATTTTTTCTTTAATAGTTAAACTTTTATTTGCAAAGAAAGTCGTCAAGTCATTACTAGGTAAAGTTAAGGAATACTCAGCTCACTAGAGCTCTGACTCTTTGTCAGCCTGGCTACAGTGCTGAAAAGAAACCTGGGGTTGTTCTTATTTTCTTCAATTAGTGATGAATAGTAAGATGTCCTAGCTTTACGGAGGGCTTTTTTATAGAGCAACAGACTCTTTTTCCAGGCTAAATGAGATCTTCTAAATTAGTGAGACGCCAGCGTTGGTATCGATATCTCGATTATAGGATCAATCTGCCTACTTCTAAATGTGGGGCTATTCTGTACTTTCCAGTGTCTTAAGATGATCCTTTTGGCTTGTGGTCAGGGCAGTTTGAGCCAAAGTGCCTTTTCCCTAGTTTTACCAGTGCTAGAATCCATTACATTCAGAAGGCATAACTGAGGTGTCAAACAATTTTAACAGTCAGACAGTTACATAATTTTTCCATAATGTTTCCCTAGTAACCATCAAGATTGGGACAGTAAGAAACATATGGAGCATATCCCCAGGGGCAGAGTGACATCTCCAGCAAGTATCGGATAGACTGATCTTAGCCCCTATGTAGCTTCACAGGAGTCCATATAGTTCTGTTAAGTATTTTAAATTGTATAAGCTCAGAAAGTGCCTCCCTCATCGGCTTCAACAATTTGTTTAAACCAGGGTGTTCCATTCATCTCCATTAAAATTGCCTCCAGATCTTTTTCCCCAAACATCCTTCAATCCATTATTAGCATCACTAGTATCTTCATTTAAATATTTGTACATACTGCTAACTAGATGGGGTAGGCTATACAATTTTTTTAAATTTAGATGGTACCAGTGATTTAGAAGGAATAATAGACAAAGATGTCGTTAGTTTTGTCAGGTAGTCCTTCAGCTGGAAATACTGCCAAAATTCTTTGTAGCAGAGGTCGTAGTTAATTGAAGATCCTCCAAAGTTTTAAATTTATTATCATGAAAAACATGTTCTATCTGACAAATTCCTTTACTAAACCACTGTCCCCAGAATACAGTCTTCCCTCCTATCATATGCATAGGATTTTTCCAAACTAACGCTGAGCCAATGAGGAAAGGGGACATTTTTTCTTTATTCAGCTGCAACCACAATTTCTGCGTGGGGTGGATTTAATAGTGACACTGGGGACTTGAGACAAATATGTTCAGGTTTAAACGGGGCGTTGATTTCATCTTCCAGCTGTACCCATAATGGTTTATCATCCCTATTTGATAAACGTGAGGCTATTTGGGCAGCCGTGAAGACGTCGTGATATAGCTGTAAATTGGGCAGATTCACTCCTCCATGGGTTGTACTTTCCTGGAGTTTTTTTAAGAGTCAGTCTGGGTGTTTGCCTGCCCACACGAATGTATTTTAATTTGTCTATTGTTTTTAAATATTGATTGTGGAACTGTGAGAGGCAGTAAACTGAAGAGATAATTTCAGTTTAGGAGCAATAACCATTTTGATTGCCTGTATTTTGCCCCATAACTAAATCTGGAGTTTATCCCAGCCTTTTAGAAGCAGGTCAGTTTTCTGAGTCATAGGCTCATAATATCTACCACATTATTACCCAACCCTGGATTTAGTAAACACCCAAATATCTGAGTTTTTTTGTAACCCATTTGAATTGCCAATTATCAAAGTGACTCTTAAAACATGCTTTAGACAGGGGCATTACTTCACATTTAGTCCAGTTTACTTTATACCCCAATAGGTTCGAAAATGTATTTATTTCAATTTCAATGTATTTTATTTATATAGTGCCAAATCACAACAGAGTTGCCTCAAAGCGCTTCACACAGGTAAGGTCTAACCTTACCAACCCCAGAGCAACAGTGGTAAGGAAAAACTCCCTCTGCGGAAGAAACCTCAAGCAGACCAGACTCAAAGGGGGTGACTCTCTGCTTGGGCCATGATACAAACATAAATTACAGAACAATTCACAGAACAATTCATGGACGAATATACAAGAAATGCTATTGGCGCACAGGACAGGAGGATCGCCAACACGAACACAACTCCCATCTCTGGATGGAGCTGCACCCTTAAACAGAGAGAAAAAACAGAATCAGGCATCAGACAGACAAGAAATACTGTATAATTTGTCAGCATTAAACAACAAGGAAAAACAGAGGAATACGAAGGTGATCGCCGGCCACTAGCCCTAAACTTCACTAACAGACCCAGAATTTAGGTAAAGTTGAGGCCGCGGCCCGCTCCAATTACTAATAAAATGAATTAAAACAGTAAAAGCGTAAAACAAAACTGTACAAGTATGCTAGCCATATGAAAGGGAAAATAAGTGATTCTGTGGAGACTTGAAAGTCTCCACAGAATCTGACTGTTTTATTGACGCAGGGAGATCATTCCACAGAACAGGGGCACGATAAGAGAAAGCTCTGTGACCCGCAGAATTCTTATTCACCTTAGGGACACAAAGTAGTCCTGCACCCTGAGAACGTAAAGCCCGGGCCAGTACGTAAGGTTTAATTAGGTCAGCTAGGTAGGGAGGTTGCCAAGTCCATGAATAATTTATAGGTTAGTAGCAGAACCTTAAAATCTGATCTCACTGGGACAGGAAACCAGTGAAGAGACGCCAAAATGGGTGTAATGTGGTTGAACTTCTGCTTTGTGGCAAAAGTCTGGCTGCAGCATTTTGAACCAATTGGAGACCCCTAATGCTAGACTGCAGTAAACCAGAAAATAGAACATTGCAGTAGTCCAATCTAGAAGAGATAAATGCATAGATCAGGGTCTCAGCATCAGCCATAGACAGGATGGGACGAATCTTCGCTATATTTCGCAGGTGGAAGAAAGCAAGTCCTAGTAATATCTAATGTGGAGACCAAAGGACACGAAGGATCAAAAATGACCCCAAGGTTCCTCACTTTGTCAGTGTGATGTATGACACATGAGCCAAGGCTGAGCGTTAACTGGTCAAATTGATGCCGATGTCTCACTGGACCAAGAACCATCATTTCAGTCTTATCAGAGTTTAAAAGTAGGAAGTTTCTAGACATCCAACTTCTCACTGTTGCAAGGCAATCTTCTAAGGATTTTATGTGAATGAGATTACCAGCAGTTATTGGCATGTATAACTAAGTATCATCTGCATAGCAGTGAAAGGTAATGCCAAAACGCTGCAATATGTGCCCAAGGGTGCTATATAATGGAGAAAAGCAGGGGTCCTAAGACAGACCCCTGTGGAACCCCAAATTTCATGTCACTAAGGTTAGAGGTAGTGTTACTGTACAAAACACAGTGAGAACGACTGGTCAAGTATGACGTCAGCCATGCAAGGGCACTCCAGTAATCCCAAAATGATTTTCCAGCCTATCAAGTAGAATATGATGATCCATGGTATCAAATGCAGCACTGAGATCTAACAGCAACAGAACCGTAGTGGTGTCTGAATTCACTGTAAGCAGAAGATCATTCACCACTTTAGTGAGAGCGTCTCTGTGGAACGATATTTTCTAAAAGCAGACTGCAGTGGCTCAAAGAGATTATTCTCAGTAAGATAGTCTACGAGCTGCCGTGAAACCACTTTTTCCAGAATTTTAGAGAAAAATGATAGATTTGATATCAGCTGATAGTTTGTCAATACACTAGGGTCAAGATTAGGTTTCTTAAGTAATGGTTTAATCACTGCAGATTTGAAACATTTAGGAACAGATCCAGAAGTTAAAGAAAGATTAATAATTCCCAGCATAGTCGGCCCAAGAGTGGACCACAGGTCCTTAAACAGTTTTGTTGGTATAGGATCAAATAAACAGGCTGTGCTTTTTGTTGACATTACAAGTTTTGTCAGCATGCCTAGTGAGATACTGTCAAATTCTATAAATCTAGGTAATACCTCAGTAGTGGCGCCCACATCAATAGCAGGGTGTAGTGGCTGGGTTAAGGCCGTTACACTATTATCACATTTAGAAGTAAAGGTGCAGATTTCTGAGGATCAGATACCAGAACTAATACATCATCGGCAAAAATCAACACCTTGTTATTATGACCACCCATGCATATACCTTTTATTTTCTCATTCTGTCTGATAGCTGAACAAGGGATTCCAGAGATATTATAAAAAGCAGGGGCGAAAGGGGGTCACCCTGTTTAGTCCCACGCTCAACCCGTTAGTTGTTACTATTGCTTTAGAATTTGTATAAATCATTTTAATAATGTCTTGAAGAATTTTACCAAATCCAAATTTATTTAGTGTAAAATATAAATAGCTCCAGCTAACCCTATCAAACACCTTCTTGGCGTCCAGTGACAAAGCTGCAATAGGATCAGTTGAGTCTTGTGCTTTCCAAACAAAGTGTAATAAACGTCTCAAGCTATCAGAGGAAGACCGACCCCCTGACAAACCCCACCTAGTCAGAGTGTATTATTTCAGATATTACCTTAATGATTTTAATTGCGAAGATTTTTGTGAAAAATTTAGCGTCACAGCACAAAGACTGATGGGCCTGTAACTGCCACATTCCAAAGGATTATTCCCCTTCTTGGGTATGAGGGTGATTAATGATTCAGACATCGAAGAAGGTAGTTTTTGAGTTTTTTTAAAAGTTCCGGAAAAAGTTCTGATTCAATTTTTTTTATAAATTCATTTGGTATCCTGTCAATACCAGGGGTCTTTCCGTTGGGAGAACTGTTTAGAGTTTCCTTTAATTCTTCCAGAGTTATGGGTTGTTCCAGATTTTTAGCCAGATCTTCAGAAATTTTATGGAGATGAAGACGACCGAAGAGTTCCTCTGCTTCATGTATTGAAAAACAGCCTTCTTCAGTGTAGATGTTTTTATAGAAATCTTAAAAAAAAACATATTAATTTCTTTGTGATTTGTGATTATTTTTCCTTGTTTATTTTTAACAGCACTAATTTGGCAGGAAGCTTGCCGTGCTTTAAGTTGGCTGGCCAGTAGTTTGCTAGCTTTGTCGCTGGATTCATACCATTTTGCTTCATTCTGTAAAGAGAGTATTCAACTTTTTTTGATATAATTGTATTCAGCTCGTATTTAGCTTTTACCAGCGCAGCTAGTGTGGGCGAGCTAGGGTTGTCTTTTTCAAACTTTTTTATGTCATCTTCTAACTTTGAAACTTTATTTTGGTCTTGTTTTTTAAGCAGACATGATTGTTGTATTAATATGCCCCTGACATAGGCTTTGAATGCGTCCCACACTGAGCTCTGTTTTGCTGTTCCATTGTTTACTTCAAAAAATTGTTGTATGTCATTTTTGAGCTTCGAGCAAAAAAGTTCATTGTGGAGGATACTAGTATTTATTCTCCATCCCATAGATTTATCTTTTGAGGCTCGCCATTGAAAAGCAAGATCAGTTGGAACATGATCAGTTAATGCAATTGTGCCAATATTACAATTCACTACTTTTCCTACCAATGAATGAGAAATCAAAAGGTAATCTATGTGGGTGAAAACATTATGCCTACTAGAAAAAAGGTATAATCTCGGGCGGAGGGATTTAACAGTCGCCATACATTGTGGAGGCCTCCATCTTTACACAAAGCCTTTATAGATGCCTGTGTTTGATTAGCTTAGGAACATATTTTCCAGATCTATCCAAAAAGACATCTAGGACTTGATTAAAGTCCCCACCTACAATAACAGGAAAATCACCAAACTCCAAATAATATTCTTTAAATGCAGAAAAAAATTAGGGTCCCCAATATTTGGAGCATATATATATCACCCAAAATTATATTATGCCCTTCTATATTTACCAGCAGAATTAATATCTGCCCATCTTTGTCTTTATATTCTCGTTGAATCTGTATTTTAATTTTTTTTGAAAATAAGATTGATACACCCTGCTTTTTCTGGTAGTATGTGTTATGAAAGGCTGTAACATACCACCTGTCTTTTATTTTACCAATGTCTGCCTCTAGCATGTGTGTTTCTTGTAACATGATTACATCAGAGCCCTTTTGGTTTAAATAAATGAGCAATTTCCGCCTTTTGACAAAAGAACCTAGACCATTTACATTCCAAGAAGATACTTTGACTGTTGACTCCATCTCACATCTGTAGTTATATTCTTCTTAGATTTTAACAGTTGGTTTATCAGTGTATTTACGCCTAAATAAAAACAACTGGCTCCCATCCCTTGAACATGAACGAGTTATTAACACTCCCCTTGCTCCCCCCCAAACCCCCACCCCCCCAACTCAAAACCACAGTCCGTGTGGAAAGCATAGAGGTTTTCCAAGCCGGACGTTAGGCAATTATTCAATGTTAAATTTGACTACCAACGTAATATAAATTCTGCATCTCTGTCAAGAAATAACTCTAGAATTAAAACTGTAAAGAAAACTGTTACAACAGCAACATTTAACTATAAGAAAATAAGTTGCTTGTAAACTTGCTCCACTTATCCCGTACCTCTTTAGTGAAGTCGGGGAAAAATTCCACCTTTTTCCCATTCCAGCGGAAATCTCTGAGATCCCTGGCTTTGAGATGAACTTTCTCTCTGTCTCCATACCTCAAAAATCTCACCAAGATGTGCCAGGGGGGTTCTGTCCTGTCGGTCACGCTGTCTCATTGTAGGCACGCGATGGCCTTGCTCATTCACCATATTGTTAGCTTCCTCGGCATCTGGCATTAAACAGCGGAGCAGATCCATCACCCATTCAACCACTTTTTTGATCACTTTTGATCCTTCGTTGTCCTTTGACCTCCACATTAGAGATATTATGAGGACTGCTTTGATTATGAGGACACCTGCAAAATATAGTGAAGATTCGTCCCATCCTGTCTGGCTGATGCTGAGACCCTGATTCATGCATTTATCTCGTCTAGATTGGACGACTGCAATGTTCTATTTTCTGGTTTACTGCAGTCCAGCATTAGGGCTCTACAATTGGTTCAAAATGCTGCAGCCAGACTTTTGACACGAAGCAGAAAGTTCGACCACATTACACCCATTTTGGCGTCTCTTCACTGGCTTCCTGTCCCAGTGAGATTAAATTTTAAACGTACGAAAGTATTCATGGACTAGCACCTCCCTACTTAGCTGAGCTGCTTAAACCCTATGTACCGGCCCGGACTCTGCATTCTCAGGGTGTAGGACTACTTTGTGTCCCTTCTTCTTTGTCTTTCGGCTGTTCCCATTAGGGGGCGCCACAGCAGATCAATCGTTTCCATCTCACCCTGTCCTCTGTATCTTCCTCTGTCACACCAGCCACCTGCATGTCCTCTCTCAGCACATCCATGAACCTCCTCTTTGGTCCTCCCTCTTCTCCTCCTGCCTGGTGGCTCCATCCTCAGCATCCTTCTCCCTATATACCCTGGGTCCCTCCTCTGCACATGTCCAAACCATCTCAATCTCGCCTCTCTGACTTTGTGTCCAAACCGTCCCACCTGAGCTGTCCTCTGATATGTTCAGTCCTAATCTTGTCCATTCTTGTCACTCCCAAAGAGAATCTCAACATCTTCAGCTCTGCCACCTCCAGCTCTGCCTCCTGTCTTTTTGTTAGTGCCACTGTCTCTAAACCGTACAACATAGCTGGTCTCACTACTGTCTTGTAAACTTTCTCCTTCACTCTTGCTGATATTCTTCGGTCACAAATCACTCCTGCCACCTTTCTCCACCCACTCCACCCTGCCTACACTCTCGTCTTCACCTCTCTACCACACTCTCCATTACTTTGAACAGTTGACCCCAAATATTTAAACTCATCTACTTTCACCACTTCTACTCCTTGTAACTGCACTATTCCACTGGGCTCCCTCTCATTCACACACATGTACTCAGTCTTGCTTCTACTGACTTTCATTCCCCTTCTCTCCAAAGCATATCTCCACCTCTCCAGACTAGACTCAACTTGCTCTCTACTCTCACTACAGATCACAATGTCATCTGCAAACATCATAGTCCATGGGGACTCCTGTCTGATCTCATCTGTCAACCTGTCCATCACCACTGCAAACAAGAAAGGACTCAGAGCTGATCCTTGGAGTAATCCCACCTCCACCTTGAATGAGTCTGTCATTCCGACTGCGCATCTCACCGCTGTAACACTATTCTTGTACATGTCCTGCACTACCCTAATATACTTCTCTGCCATTCCAGACTTCCTCATACAATACCACAGCTCTTCTCTTGGCACCCTGTCATAAGCTTTTTCTAAGTCCACAAACACACAATGTAACTCTTTCTGTCCTTCTCTGTACTTTTCCAAAAGTATTCTCAGAGCAAACATTGCATCTGTAGTGCTCTTTCTCGGCATGAAACCATATTGCTGCTCACAGATCTTCACCTGTTTTCTAAGCCTAGCTTCTACTACTCTTTCCCATAACTTCTTGCTGTGGCTGATCAGCTTTATGCCTCTGTAGTTACTGCAGCTCTGCACATCACCCTTGTTCTTAAAAATAGGAACCAGCACACTTCGTCTCCACTCCTCAGGCATCCTCTCACTTTCCAAGATTTTATTAAACAATCTGGTTAGAAACTCTACTGCCATCTCTCCTAGACATTTCATTCACTGGAATGTCATCTGGACCGACTGCCTTTCCACTCTTCATCCTCTTCATAACAGCCCTCACTTCTTCCTTGCTAATCTCTTGTACTTCCTGATTTACTCTCACCACATCATCCAGCCTTTTCTCTCGCTCATTTTCTTTATTCATCAACTCTTCAAAATATTCCCTCCACCTTCTCAGCACACACTCCTCACTTGTCAGCACATTACCATGTGCATCTTTTACCACCCTAACCTGCTGCACATCCTTTCCAGCTCTGTCCCTTTGTCTGGCCAATCGGTACAAGTCCTTTTCTCCTTCCTTACTATTCAACTTCTTGTACAGCTCGAAATATGCCTTTTCCTTTGCTTTTGCCACTTCTCTTTTCGCCTTACGCCGCATCTCCTTGTACTCCTGTCTACTTTCTTCATCTCTCCGACTATCCCAAAACTTTTTCGCCAACCTCTTTCTCCTTATGCTTTCCTTCACCTCTTCATTCCACCACCAAGTCTCCTTGTCTTCCTTCCACTGTCCAGATGTCATACCCAGTACTGCCCTAGCTGTCTCCCTCACCACATCTGCAGTACTTTTCCAGTTGTCCAAAATTGCTTCCCCTCTAACTAGTGCTTCTCTCACTTGCTCGCTAAATTTCACACAACAGTCTTCCTCCTTCAGCTTCCACCATCTGATCCTTTGTTGAGCTCTCACTCTCTTCTTCTTCTTTACCTCTAAAGTCATCCTACAAACAACCATCCTGTGCTGTTTAACAACACTGTCTCCTGCCACCACCTTACAGTCTCTGATTTCTTTTAGATTGCATCTCCTATAAAGAATGTAGTCCACCTGTGTGCACCTTCCTCCACTCTTATATGTTACCCTGTGCTCCTCCCTTTTCTTAAAGTAAGTATTCACCACAGCCATTTCCATCCTTTTTGCAAAATCAACTACCATCTGTCCTTCCCCATTCCTATCCTTGATACCATATCTACCCATTACTTCCTCATCACCTCTGTTCCCTTCACCAACATGCCCATTGAAGTCTGCTCCTATCACCACTCTTTCATGCTTGGGTTCACTCTCCACCACCTCATCTAACACACTCCAGAAATCTTCTTTCTCCTTCATCTCACAACCTACCTGTGGGGCATATGCACTGATGATATTCATCATCACCCCTTCAGTTTCCAACTTCACACTCAACCTGTCAGACACTCGCTTAACCTCCAACACACTTTTAACATACTCTTCCTTTAAAATGACCCCAACACCATTTCTCTTCCTGTCCTCACCATGGTACAACAACTTGTACCCACCACCGATGCTCCTGCTCTTACTTCCCTTCCACCTGGTCTCTTGCACACACAATATGTCTACCTTTCTCCTCTCCATCATATCAGCCAGCTCTCTCCCTTTACCAGTCATACTACCAACATTCAAAGTCCCCACTCTCATTTCCACTCTTCTAGTTTTCTTCTTCTCCCGCTGTTTGTTTGTGTCCCGAGGGTGAATAAAAAGTCTGCGGGTCACAGAGCTTTCTCTTATCGTGCCCCTGTTCTGTGGAATGATCTCCCTGCATCAATACAACAGTCAGATTCTGTGGAGACTTTCAAGTCCAAACTTAAGACGCACTTATTTTCCCTTTCATATGGCTAGCATACTGGTACAGTTTTGTTTTACGCTTTTTACTCTTTTAATTCATTTATTAGTAATTGGAGCGGGCTGTGGCCTCAACTTTACCTAAATTCTGGGTCTGTTAGTGAAGTTTAGGGCTTGTGGCCGGTGATCACCTTAGTATTTCTTCTGTTTTTCTTGTTGTTTAATGCTGGCAAATTATACAGTATTTTTTGTCTTTCTGATGCTTCATTCTGTTTTTTCTCTCTGTTTAAGGTGCAGCTCCATCCAGAGATGGGAGTTGTATTCGTGTTGGCGATCCTCCTGTCCTGTGCACCAACAGCATTTCTTGTATATTCGTCCGTGAATTGTTCTGTAATTTATGTTTGTATCATGGCCCAAGAAGAGGGTCACCCCTTTGAGTCTGGTCTGCTTGAGGTTTCTTCCTCAGAGGGAGTTTTTCCTTACCACTGTTGCTCTGGGGGTTGGTAAGGTTAGACCTTACCTGTGTGAAGCGTTTTGAGGCAACTCTGTTTTGATTTGGTGCTATATAAATGAAAATAAATTGAAATTGAAACTTTTCCCTCTTGTTCATTATCCTCTGGAATTCCTTTAATTCAGGTTGTTTAATCTGCTGTAGTTCTCCATATTTTGGAGTCGAGTCTTGAGCCGAGCAACTTTGTCATTTAGGTCGGACGTGATGCTGGCTCGTCTTCTAAAGTGGACACTCTCTCCTCGGTCTCACTGATTCTGTTCCCCAAGTTAGACACCTCTGTTCTGAGGGAGTTCATGCTGTCTTTGATGCTTACCACATCAGCCCCAACCTTTTGTAGGTGATACATGCTTCTGATTTCTCCAACAAATGATGTAAAGTCACCCGCTGGCATTTCTGCCACATTTCCCGCGTCCCTTTCGGAAGCATCGTCTCTTGTTGCAGATGCGTTTCTAACTGGACTGTGGCCGGGGATATTAGCTTGGCTGTCATTAGCCTCCATACGCGCGGGGTAAGCTGAGTTAGCTTGCTCTGTATTAGCTTCGTTAGCACGAGGCTGCGCAGAAGTTAGCATTATGTCGATTTTGAGCGTATTTGATGGTTTGGAACGTTTGGAGCTGGATTTACTCATGAGTTCTGAAGTTCCAGTAGTTGTTGTAGTAGAAATTAATAAAATAGGAAAGTCTATAATTGGTTAAATTAAGCCAAAACGTCCCCTGCTCTTCAGCATGCAGCTGCTCCTCGTCGCATCACCACCTGGAACTCGATTTTATTTCTTAAAGTTTTAGGCCATATGGTGCTGAAAAAGTCTTCTGGATTCTGGATCCCAAAAATGTTCTGGATTAAATTCGAAGAAAAAAAAAAAACATTTTCTAGGACATTATATCCACCTACTTGTCAAATGTCATCAACATCCTCTCACAGCATTTTAAGTTAAATGTGGTAAAGGTGATGGTCTTGTGGTTAAGACGTTGGGCTTGAGACCAGAAGCTCATCAGTTCAAATCCCAGCCTGACTGGAAAATCACTCAAGGCCCTTGGGCAAGCTCTTTAATCCTGGTGTGTAGTGAGCACCTTGTACGGCAGCTCCCTCACATCGGGGTGAATGTGAGGCATAATTTGTAAAGCCCTTTCAGCATCTGATGCAGATGGAAAGCGCTATGTAAATGCAGTCCATTTACCATTCTGGATCACCTCCAAAATAGAGCCAGTTATTTCCCAAAATATTATCGATCTTTCCAAATTTTATAAACAAAAAATCTGTTCACTACTGTTGGAGTTATCCTGCTACCACATGTAAAAAAAAAAAAAAAAGAAAATCTTGGAGAAATGAGCTGGAGTGGGATCTGACCTTATCTGAGGAAAAGTTTGACTCAGTTCAATTTAGTTTCAATGGAATCAGCTTATAAAGCACCAAATTACAACAAAAGCCGCCTCATGGCGCCTCACACAGAACAGTTCAACATAAAAATTAAAATAATTCCGTTCTGTTCTGTTTTCTTGGCATTTGACAATGAATAATAAAAACAAAGCAAGTGACCGTAAATTAACATACAAATACTGCAAGTGACTGAAGCTCTCAGCAGGCCTTTAACCTCTCTGTGACCGCACGCTGCTGTTTTCACCTCCGTCAGGAAGGAAGCTGGAGAATAATGACGCCGAACCACACAAAAGACAAAGAGAAAGAATAAAGTGGAGGTAGTTCCACTCACACACGGTTGCTAAGAGCCTAGAACACTTCCTCTGGTGGCTTCAGCAAAGCATCAGTTTGAGGTCTAAAGTGTTTCAGGTGGAGACGTTTCTGCTCGTACGCACAAAGACCAGTGCAGAACACAAATGCTTCACTTTGTGAGTGCATTTCTAGTTTAAATCTGGAGCTACCTTCACCTTCACTCGTGTATTTCCAGATGAAATCACAACTTACAACAAGCTTCACTGATTTGATTGGGCACTGTAGCAGTGGGCGGGACTTATCTATGGCGAATGGCTGGGTAGACCAATATATTTTGGACAGTGAAGGATGATCAGGACTCCTGTTTGAACAGCTTTCAAGCAGCCAGTAAAATTATCCAGGTCCTCGTTGTTGTGGCAGCGGACCAAGCAGCTCATTCCACACTTCCCTATTCTCAGCCAAGTCCTCTCAATGGTAAATGGACTGCATTTATATCGCGCTTTTCCATCTGCATCAGACACTCAAAGCGCTTTACACACTAATGAGGGTGCTGCCACATAAGGTGCTCACAACACCAGGAGCAACTAGGGGATTAAGGACCTTGCCCAAGGGCCCTTAGTGATTTTCCTTTCAGGCTGGGATTTGACCCGAGAATCCTCTGGTCTCAAGCCCAACGCTTTAACCACTAGACCATCACCTCCCCGACTCCCCTCTAACTTTTCCTGGGTGATCCCGAGGTGTATCTTTTAATCTTACATTAGCATCTTGCATTAGCACTTGAGAGACTGTGAGAGGACTTGGACTGTCTGGATTTGCAGTTGTCCTTGATCTGGACTAGGATCCAGACTTCCAATGACTTACATGGCCACTGTGGTTACCAGAATGATTTTGTAAAAAAAAAAAAAACCCTAACCCTAACCCAGCAAAAAAATTGTAAATGCCTTTCCAGGAAATACTGTCAATGTTACTTCACATCACAAGTGTACTTTGTACAAATACAGTAAGATATAGAATTCTTTACATTTTCAGAGTAGTTCCTATTGTGTGGCAGCACAGTGGTGCGAACAGTCAGTGGCAGTTCTACATTGAATTACTCCCCGGGCAAGACCCCTTCTGAGCACCCCCCCAAATAAACCCCTCCACAAAATTTTGTACAAACAGACATTTTTTAAAATTATTTTATTATTAATATTTTAGAAGTGCCCATGAAATTGACATAAAAAACTGCAGGCTACAATATAACTTATACAAAACATCCATGAATTCCACATTTGAATAAACACACCATTACACGCTAAATGTCTGTCATTAGACGCTTTATTAATCTGTCTTTCAGGGAGGAACAATTAGCTCTTTTAAGGTGCGTATTTGTCTCAGCATTTAGCTAAATGTTTAGCTTGATCTGTGGATCAAAAGAAAATCTAAACTGAAATGTTACTAGCGTTCCCATGCAGTGAAATCAAAAGTGATTCTTTTTCTCCATCAAATAAACCAGTTAATTATGAAGATACGCCTTATTTTAAATATTATTATTATTATTATTATTATTAATATGCATATGTCGCGGACATGAATGAGCGAAGCTCGTCAGCATCTCATGTCATTTAGGTCCTTCAGACTTTATTTTGAGTAAATGCTTCAAGGGAGCATTAGCATGGCAAAAACCTTTCAGCTGCCTTTTTAAGCATTTTTCTTTATTTGCCTGACTTTTTCAGTAAAATTGTTCTTGGGAGCGTTAGCATGACTAAAACCTTTCAACTTCTGGGGGGGACTCTGCCCCTATACTCCCCACCTTTTAACGCATTTTTCTTTTTTGCTTTTCAGCTGACCTCCAACAGTGGGCACAGTTCCGATAATTTGATAACCAATATTTATTGAAGATAAAGTTTCATTATTGGATTATCTTTTCAGATAACTTTGAAAACCATCATCGGACTAATTATACTCTGATAAATTTTTGTCCGATAATTTTTAGACCATTAACGTGGTAAACAAAGGTGAACAGATGTGTATTTCTACCCGCTGCAAACAGAGAACTGCTTCTAGAAGAAACCGCTGTATCCTCTGCAGGCAAAGGAGAACTGGTCACAAAAAAACAAACAAAAAAACAACAACAACAAAAAAGCCTCATTTGGATTTACGGGCGGTCTGCTTGGTTCTGGTCATATTAAAGCTTCCTTCAGATCTGCTGAGCTGGGGGGCTCTGCCCCCTATACTCCCCACCTTTTTAAGCATTTTTCTTTTTTGCTTTTCAGCAGCTTTAACATAACATTATTATTGTTATTATTATTACTTTCTGTTTTTGTCTGAACATTGTAACCCATTATTATGTTATTATTTTATTTGTTGTTCTTGTTGGTGGTGGTAGTACTGCTACTATTGTTGTTTTTTTTCATCAGTAATAATAATGTCAGGTCATTTATGTATAGTGCTACTGGTACCATGTAACCTGATAATTACCTGTCGCGAGGGTCAGAGACTAAACCAGCTCCCCCACCAGGCTGCCTGCTGAGGACGACGGCCAGACACCCCGCAGGATGAAAAACGAGACCTGTCAAAGGCTGAATGATCCCCCCCCCATACGGTCAACAGCCATGAAGTGCATACAGACCTTTCATGAGTGTTATATATGTATATATATATATATATATATATATATACACACAAGGGCTGTCCATAAAGTAACGGTCCTTTTTATTTTTTTCAAAAACTATATGGATTTCATTCATGTGTTTTTACGTCAGACATGCTTGAACCCTCGTGCGCATGCGTGAGTTTTTCCACGCCTGTCGGTGACGTCATTCGCCTGTGAGCACTCCTTGTGGGAGGAGTCGTCCAACCCCTCGTCGGAATTCCTTTGTCTGAGAAGTTGCTGAGAGACTGGCGCTTTGTTTGATCCAAATTTTTTCTAAACCTGTGAGACACATCGAAGTGGACACGGTTCGAAAAATTAAGCTGGTTTTCAGTGAAAATTTTAACGGCTGATGAGAGATTTTGAGGTGATTCTGTCGCTTTAAGGACTTCCCACAGTGCGAGACGTCGCTCAGCGCTCTCAGCCACCGTTGTCAGCCTGTTTCAAGCTGAAAACCTCCACATTTCAGGCTCTATTGATCCAGGACGTCGTGAGAGAACAGAGAAGTTTCAGAAGAAGTCGGTTTCAGCATTTTATCCGGATATTCCACTGTTAAAGGAGATTTTTTTAATGAAAGACGTGCGGACGGGTCCGCGCGTCGGCTCACAGCTGCCGCGACGCTCCGCCACAGGAAAAACACCCCTGTTGGAAGCCTTAAGGACAAGTTGGAACATGTCCAGGTGTTAAACAATTTGTCATATACTCACTCCACTGAAAGCCATCAAAAGCCGCCTGGATTTTACAAATGGTTATCAACACGGAGGTGTTTTTCCTGTGCCGCCGCACCGCGCCGGCTGCGTCCCGACGCGTGGACCCGTCCGCACGTCTTTCATTAAAAAAATCTCCTTTAACAGTGGAATATCCGGATAAAATGCTGAAACCGACTTCTTCTGAAACTTCTCTGTTCTCTCACGACGTCCTGGATCAATAGAGCCTGAAATGTGGAGGTTTTCAGCTTGAACAGGCTGATGACGGCGCCTGAGAGCGCTGTGCGACGTCTCGCACTGTGGGAAGTCCTTAAAGCGACAGAATCACCTCAAAATCTCTCATCAGCCATTAAAATTTTCACTGAAAACCAGCTTAATTTTTCGAACCGTGTCCACTTCAATGTGTCTCACAGGTTTAGAAAAAATTTTGATCAAACAACGCGCCAGTCTCTCAGCAACTTCTCAGACAAAGGAATTTCGACGAGGGGCTGGACGACTCCTCCCACAAGGAGTGCTCACAGGCGAATGACGTCACCGACAGGCGTGGAAAAACTCACGCATGCGCACGAGGGTTCAAGCATGTCTGACGTAAAAACATATGAATGAAATCCATATAGTTTTTGAAAAAAATAAAAAGGACCGTTACTTTATTGACAGCCCTCGTATATATATATATATACACACACACACACACACACACACACACACACACACACACACACAGTGGGGCCAAAAAGTATTCAGTCAGCCCCTGACTGTGCAAGTTCTCCTACTTAGAAAGATGAGAGAGGTCTGTAATGTTCATCATAGGTACACTTCAACTATGAGAGACAAAATGAGAAAAAAAAATCCAGGAAATCACATTACAAATAAATTCTTTAAAAATCCTATAAATTATGGTGGAAAATAAGTATTTGGTCACCTACAAACAAGAAAGATTTCTGGCTCTCACACACCTGTAACTTCTTTAAGAAGCTCTTCTGTCCTCCACCTGTTACCTGTATTAATGGCATCTGTTTGAACTTATCTGTATAAAAGACACCTGTTCACAGCCTCAAACAGTCAGACTCCAAACTCAACCATGGCCAAGACCAAAGAGCTGTTGAAGGACACCAGGAAGAACATTGTGGACCTGCACCAGGCTGGTGTAGCACCGGTATCACACCATTTACTGCACTGCTGGACCAGTTCTAGGTTCTAAGGCGTGGGGAGCAGAATGATTACACCAGAGACCGTTGCTTTAAATTCACAAAGCTGACAGTTTACTGAATATAAAACACATGCAAAATACTGTACACTGAACAACAACAAAAAGCACAAAACAAAACAAAAACTATATTCTGAAGGTTCTTAATATTGAAGAAAGTATAATAAATTAGCAAGTGTAAGAAAATGGAAGACATACAAGACCACTGATAATCTCCCTTGATCTGGGGCTCCACGCAAGATGTCATCCTGTGGGGTCAAAATGATCATGAGAACGATGAGCAAAAATCCCAGAACTACAGGGAGGGACCTGATGAATGACCTGCAGAGAGCTGGGACCAAAGTAACAAAGGCTACACACTACGCAGAGAGGGACTCAAATCCTGCAGTGCCAGGCCTGTCCCCCTACTTAAGCCAGTACGTGTCCAGGCCCATCTCAAGTTTGCTAGAGAGCATATGGATGATCCAGAAGAGGATTGGGAGAATATCATGTGGTCAGATGAAACCAAAATAGAACATTTTGGTAAAAACTCAACTCGTCATGTTTGGAGGAAGACGAATGCTGAGTTGCATCCCAAGAACACCATATCTACTGTGAAGCATGTGGGTGGAAACATCATGCTTTGGGGCTGTTTTTCTGCAAATGGGACAGGACGACTGATCCGTGTTAAGTGAAGAATGAACATGGCCATGTATCATGAGATTTTAAGCCAAAACCTCCTTCCATCAGTGAGAGCATTGAAGATGCAACGTGGCTGGGTCTTCCAGCATGACAATGATCCCAAACACACCACTCAGGCAACAAAGGAGTGGCTCCGTAAAAAAAACATTTCAAGGTCCTGGAGTGGCCGAGGCAGTCTCCAGACCTCAACCCCATAGAAAATTTGTTGAGGGAGTTGAAAGTCCATGTTGCCCAGCAACAGCCCCAAAACATCACTGCTCTAGAGGAGATCTGCATGGAGGAATGGACCAAAATGCCAGCTACAGTGTGTGCAAACCTGGTGAAGACTTACAGGAAACGTTTGACCTCTGTCACTGTCAACAAAGATTATGTTACAAAGTATTGAGTTGACCTTTTGTTATTGACCAAATACTTATTTTCCACCATAATTTACAAATAAATTCTTTAAAAATCCTACAATGTGATTTCCTGGATTTCTTTTCTCATTTTGTCTTTCACAGTTGAAGTGTACCTATGATGAAAATTACAGACCTCTCTCATCTTTCTGAGTAGGAGGACTGACTAAATACTTTTTGGCCTCACTGTGTGTGTGTGTGTGTGTGTGTGTGTGTGTGTGTGTGTGTGTGTGTGTATATATATATATATATATATATATATATATATATATATATGTGTGTGTGTGTGTGTGTGTGTGTGTTTGCTGTTTTTAAATCATAATGACAACAGAAGTTCACATCCCCCTGTTCTTAATACTGTGTGTTGCCCCCTTTAACATCAGTGACAGCTTGGAGTCTTTAGTGGTCATTGTGGACGAGGCTCTTTATTTTCTCTGATGGTAATGCTGCCCACTCTTCTTGGTAAAGCCTGTCCAGTTCCTGTAAAATCCTGGGCTGTCTTCCTTGAACTGCATGTTTGAGATCTCCCCAGAGTGGCTCACTGATATTGAGATCAGGAGACAGAGATGGCCACTCCAGAACCTTCACTTTATTCTGCTGTAGCCAATGACAGGTCGACTTGGCCTTGTGTTTTGGATTGTTGTCATGTTGGAATGTCCAGGTACGTCCCATTCATAGCTTTCATGCAGATGAGTGCAAATTTCCCTCCAGTATTTTCTGATAACATGCTGCATTCATCCTGCCATCAATTTTGACCAAGTTTCCTGTGCCTTTGTAGCTCACACATCCCCAAAACATCAGTGATCCACCTCTGTGCTTCACAGTAGGAAAGGTGTGCCTTTCATCATAGGTCTTGTTGATGGCTCTCCAAATGTAATGTTTATAGTTGTGGCCAAAAAGTTGAGTTTTAGCCTCATCAATCCAAATGACTTTGTTCTGTGTGTTGTTTTGGTGTATTGTAAGCGGGATACTTTGTGGCATTTGCGTAGTAATGGCTTTCTTTTGGTGACTCAACCATGCAGCACATTGTGCTTCCAGTGCTTCCTTTTTGTGCATCTTGAAACAGCCACGCCACTTTTTTACAGAGTCCTGTATTTCAGCTGAAGTTATTTGTGTGCTTTTCCTTGCATCCCGAACAATTTCCCTGGCAGTTATTGATGAAATTTTTGTTGGTCTATCTGACCGTGGTGTGGTTCCAACAGAATCTCTCATTTTCCACTTCTTAATTAAATGGTAAATGGACTGCATTTATATAGCGATTTCCAACTGCATCAGATGCTCAAAGTGCTTTACAATTATGCCTCACATTCACCCATTCACACAAACACACTCACACACCAATATCAGCATGCTGCCATGCAAGGTACTAAACGCAGCTGCATGTTTTCGAGTGTATGCTATGGCCACCACACAAGGGAAAAACTAGAGGGACTTATTATTATTACATCCAATATATTAATATTCATTATTATTTTAATTGAATAACAACAACAACAACAACAATAATAATAATAATAATAAGTTTAATTTATTTCATTTTATAGTTGGGACATTGTGTGAAATGTAAATAAAAACAATACGATTTTCAAATCCTCTTCAACCTATATTCAACTGTATACACCACAAAGACAAGATATTTAATGTTCAAACTGATAAACTTTATTGTTTTTGTGCAAATATTTGCTCATTTTGAAATGATGCCTGCAACACATTTCAAAAAAGCTGGGACAGTGGCAACAAAAGACTGGGAAAGTTGATGAATGCTCAAAGAACACCTGTTTGGAACATTCCACAGGTGAACAGGTTAATTGGAAAAAGGTGAGTGTCATGATTGGGTATAAAAGGAGCATCCTCAAAAGGCTCATGCCGCGTTCACACCGGGAGCGACCAGACGCCACAAATTCGTGTTGGTCGCGTGGTGATGGAACGCACCACCATCGCCCGGTGTGTCGCTCTGCTTTCGCTGCGAAAATTTGCCCCAGTGCGTCATCAAGTAGGAGGAGCTTCCATTACGCTCGCCAGCTCCAGTTGTCAGTCAAGTTAACATGACGGACCTTGATCTCATGGAGCGAGTTGTTGTGGAAAGCTTCCAATTCGGGGAGTATCATCATTTGCTGCAGGAGCTGTGTCTGGATGATGGCCGCTTTCAGCGGTCCTTCCGCCTCTGCAGGACCCAGTTTGAGGACCTCCTGTCCCGTTCACACGCGCACATGTAAACAAACAAACAAAACTCCGCTCCCCCTGCTGCGGGGCCGCTGCTCGCTCTTCCCCAAACTTTGTCATAATTGTGTTGATGAACCAGTCACCATTTGTTTTATTATACATCTGTGTAGTTAATTAATAAAATAATCTTCAGGGACGATTCGCTCGCGCTCGCACGTAAAGAATAAAAAAAAAATCTCCACTCCCCCTGCTGTGGGGCTGCTGCTCGCTCCAAAAACTCTGTCATAATTGTGAAATAAAGAACAAAACAGACATAAGTCCTGCTCACAGGCTGCTACCAGAGACAGGACATGTTCACATCCATCTCAGTCAAACTCCAGACATCTCCACATCACTACATATTCAGTCCCTGATTGGTCATCGCGGCGCAACAAGACAAAAAAGTTCAGATTTTTCAACTTGGAGAGGAGGGCAACGCGACGCGATGCGACGCAATATCGCGCCACAAACGTGCTAATCGCTCAAAATCGCTTCACTTGCATCACTTCATTCACGTCCATCGCATCACGCTGTGCGGCTTGGTGCCAAAATGCCACCTTCCATAGGGATTACATGGCAACCTGTCACTGCTGTCGCTTGTGTCGTGCCCGGTGTGAACGTGGCATCAGCCGTTAACAAGCAAAGATGGGGCGAGGATCACCACTTTGTGAACTACTGAATGAAAAAATAGACCAACAGTTTAAGAACAATGTTTCTCAACTTTCAATTGCAAGGGATTCCATCATCTACAGTCCATAATATAATAAGAAGATTCAGAGAATCTGGAAAACTTTCTACACATAAGTGGCAAGGCTGAAACCAACATTGAATGCTTGTGAACTTCGATCCCTCATGCGGCACTGCATTAAAAACTGACATCATTGTGTAAAGGATCTTACCGCGTGAGCTCAGGAACACTTCAGAAAACCATTGTCAGTTAACACAGTTCGTCGCTACATCTACAAGTGCAAGTTAAAACTCTACCATGCAAAATGAAAGCCAAACATAAACAACATCCAGAAATGCCGCTGCCTTCTCTGGGCCCGAGCTCATTTGAAATGGACAGACACAAAGTGGAAAAGTGTGCTGTGGTCTGATGAGTCCACATTTCAAATTGTTTTTGGAAATCATGGACGTCATGTCCTCTGGACAAAAGAGGAAAAAGACCATCCAGACTGTTACCAGTGCAAAGTTCAAAAGCCAGCATCTGTGATGGTATGGGGGTGTGTTAGTGCCCATGGCATGGACAACTTGCACATCTGTGATGGCACCATCAATGCTGAAAGGTACATCCAGGTTTTGGAGCAACACATGCTGCCATCCAAGCAACGTCTTTTTCAGGGACGTCCCTGCTTATTTCAGCAAGACAATGCCAAGCCACATTCTGCACGTGTTACAACAGCGTGGCTTCATAGTAAAAGTAAAAATTTTGTAGGGGGCGCCATTTCACCATTTTGCTGCAAGCATGTGCGTGACCACCAAAATATATATAGTAGGACGACTTCACTCGGGCACTAATAATAATAATAATGATACGAGCGAAGCGCCCTGCAGCGGCGGGGCACAAGCTCGCTCTGTGGTAGACAAAGGCACAAACCGGAAATGGCACAAAACAATCCAAAAATGGCACAAAACGAAAATGACACAAAAAATCTGCCCAGTGGAGAAAACCCACAAACTAGACAACATTGTCGCAAAAAACAGAAACCGATGTTAGATGAAGCCGCAAGCCATTCATGTCCGCAACATATACATATTAATAATAATAATAATAATAATATGACGCTCCCTCACGGTACACTGAGTCTCAAACAGGAAGTGTCAAATTGTGAGTCTACAGTGAAGCAGGAAATGTCAAATATTGAACACTAGATGTTGTGCTTTTCATTGCAGGATGGAGTGTGAGTCTGTTGGCCCAGTGGAGATGGCAGATGTCCCCTGCTCAGGCTCAGATGACGCCCCAGAAGAGGAGCTGGCATCCACAGCAGGACCGTTTCCCACCTTTGGGGTGGGCAGGGGAACGACTAATCAATCTACAATTCTTTGCAGATCAGGGAGCAAAGTCGGCAGCTTGGAGGAGTCTGAGCAGGCCAATGCAGACCTTGGTGATGCCATGGAGGGTTCACATCTTCCATTCCCCACTGGTGCCACCATGGAGCTGGCCACCTCTGTAGACGTCACCAGGAACCTGTCTGTTCCCGCGGCTGGTGACACCTGCACCAATTCTACGCCTCTGGCAATGCTGATGATGACACCGTCAATCTGCTTGCTGATCTGGCTCAGCACAGCACCATGGAGGAGTCATCTTGCAGCTCTGGGGTGGATGCGAGGACAACTAATCCCTCTGCCATTTTTTGCAGGTTGGTGGGCAAAGCCAGTGACTCGGAGGAGATGGAGCAGACCAGCCATTGCAGACGCCACAGAAGAGGAGTGTGAGGGGTTGTCTGCCTCTGCCTGCATCTGCATAGGACAGTCAGTCCAAACCACTGAAGACATCATTGTGGACTCAGACACCACCACAGTGGACTCGTCTCTGGGGAGCTACTTGTAATCATGACAGAGGTCATCAGCAGGGCGGGGCTGGATGTCCCTACTCTCGATGACACTGGTAGGGTGGGGCTGGACGTCCCCACTCTCAATGACATTGGTAAGGTGGGGCTGGACGGTACCGCTCTCAAGGACATCGGTGGGGAGGGGCTAAACATCCCCATCCCAGACACAGTGGGGAACTCCTGGGAGCCCACAGTCGACCTTCTGTCTCCACTGCATACACCTGCTGGCCAAGGGGGTGGATCCCTGCTGCCTCAAGGGACTCATGTCGGCCATTGTTTTTGAGGGTGTTTTATACAGAAAATTATAATTTCTTTATTTTGACTGCAGACCCTGTAGCGGGTCTATAATCAACTACTTCTGCAGCAGCTGTTCTTTAAGCTTGAAGCAAAGAAGCAGTGCTCTGACTCACTGCTTCATTGGTTCATTGCTTCGCTGCTTTTCAGAAGTGGCAAGTCCACGTCTTAACCCCTGTCACACAACATGGAAACAGGAAGTGCCAAATGTTTGAGCCCACAGTGAAACAGGAAATGTCAAATGTTGAACTCTTCCTGGATTGACAGTATAGAAGATTTCAAGAGATCTCGTGGAAATTCAGTGTCAAGTTGAGACTGAAACAGGAAGTGCCAAATTTTGAGTCCACAATGAAACAGGAAATGTCAAATGCATTTAACTTTGGAAAGGTTTTTTTTTTTTAATAATTCCCCACTAGTTTTGATCTGTATTTTTTTAAAATTAACCTGTTCTTTGGTATGTTGTTTTTGCTGTTGTATTTAATCCCCTGCAAGGTTTCTGTGTAACTGTTGGGAAGGTGTCGTAGCACGGACCCACAACAGGGGGCGCAAATGAACGGACAATGAGTAAGCCAAAAGGTAACAATTTAATGTTGTGACAACACACAACTAAACACACAAAATTTGTAAAGCCAATTAACACCAGGTGACGTGTGGGCAGGCTCGAAGATAGAAGACCCCGACGAGAGAGAAGCCGCGTCCCACACGGCCTCCACCACCAACGGTCTGAAGAACACCGGAGCCGCCAAGTCCCGTATCCCCAGGTGACCTCTGTCTTCGGCTGTCGACCCTGGTACTGCTGGCAGAAAGCAGAGACAAGATGAATGAGTGTAAGTCCGCACACTCAGTGGTCCACGGTCTGTACACAGTTAGGAGGGGGAACCTCCACCTCCAAATCACACACTCGTGCAGCTCTTGATTAACCACTTATCTGTTTAGAGAGTGAGGCGCAGTCGTCGTAGTCACGCCAAACGCCAAAATCCCAGATAAGGCAACGACCACAGGACAATGGCTGCAAATGAGATCTAGATTAGTACACAACGTGTCAGTCAGCAGAGAAATTACCTCTTGGTAGTCGATTTCTTGGCGGGGAGGTGGAGTTGCAGTCCGGCTTAAGTAGTGGTGTAGATGAGTGACAGCTGGTGTGATGAGTGACAGCTGTCACTTCCTCTGGGTCTGGCGCCCTCTCGTGCTTGGAGCCCGCACTCCAAGCAGGGCGCCCTCTGGTGGTAGTGGGCCAGCAGTACCTCCTCTTCAGCGGCCCACATAACAGGACCCCCCCCCTCAACGGGCGCCTCCTGGCGCCCGACCTGGCTTGTCCGGGTGTCTTCTGTAGAAATCGGCCAGGAGGGCCGGGTCCAGGATGAAGCTCCTCTTCACCCAGGAGCGTTCCTCAGGTCCATACCCCTCCCAGTCCACCAGATATTGGAACCCCCAGCCCTTACGACGGATGTCCAGGAGCCTGCGTACTGTCCAAGCAGGCTCCCCGTCGATGAGCCGGGCAGGAGGCGGCGTAGGTCCAGGTGCACAGAGGGGCGAGGTGTGGTGTGGCTTGATACGGGACACGTGGAATACAGGGTGGATCCGCAGTGAAGCTGGGAGTTGGAGCTTCACTGCGGCCGGGTTGATGATCTTGAGGATCGTGAATGGTCCGATGTATCTGTCCTTTAACTTGGGAGAGTCCACACAGAGGGGGATGTCCTTTGTTGAAAGCCACACCCCCTGCCCGGGCTGGTATGTGGGGGCCGGGGAACGTCGGCGGTCCGCATGGGTCTTAGCCCTCGTCCGGGCCTTTAACAGGGCAGAGCGGGCGGTCTGCCACACCCGGCGGCACCTCCTGAGGTGGGCCTGGACCGAGGGCACACCGACCTCTCCCTCCACCAGCGGGAACAATGGGGGCTGGAACCCCAAACATGCCTCAAAAGGGGAGAGGCCGGTAGCAGACGAAACTTGGCTGTTGTGGGCATACTCGATCCAGGCCAGATGGTGACTCCAGGCCGCCGGATGTGCGGAGGTGACACACCGAAGGGCCTGCTCCAACTCCTGGTTGGCCCGCTCTGCCTGGCCGTTGGTCTGGGGGTGGTACCCGGACGAGAGACTCACGGTGGCCCCCAGCTCCTTGCAGAAACTCTTCCACACCTGTGAAGAGAACTGGGGACCACGATCTGATACAACGTCCGATGGTATCCCATGCAGCCGCATGACGTGGTGAACCAGGAGGTCTGCCGTCTCCTGGGCCGTCGGGAGCTTCGGGAGGGCCACGAAGTGGGCCGCCTTGGAGAACCGGTCCACTATCGTGAGAATCACGGTGTTGCCCTGGGACGGCGGGAGGCCCGTGATGAAATCCAGGCCGATGTGAGACCAGGGGCGATGAGGCACTGGCAGGGGTTGGAGGAGGCCCGTCGTCCTCCGATGGTCTCCCTTGCCCCTGGCGCAGATGGTACAGGCCTGGATGTAGTCCCGGACGTCGGTTTCCAGGGACGCCCACCAGAAGCGCTGCTGGACTACTGCCACGGTCCTACGCACTCCGGGATGACAGGAGAGCTTGGACCCGTGACAGAAGTCCAATACGGCAGCTCTAGCCTCTGGTGGGACGTACAGTCTGTTCTTGGGGCCAGTCCCCGGGTCCGGGCTCCTTGTCAGGGCCTCCCGGACGGTCTTCTCCACGTCCCAGGTAAGGGTGGCCACGACAGTGGACTCGGGGATGATGGTCTCGGTGGGGTTCGACAGCCCCGCTTTGGCTTCTTCTTCGTGCACCCGGGACAATGCATCTGATTTTTGGTTCTTGGTCCCGGGGCGATACGTGATCTGGAAGTCAAAGCGCCTGAAGAACAGAGACCAGCGGGCTTGCCTGGGGTTCAGCCGCTTGGCGGTCCGGATGTACTCCAGGTTCCGATGGTCCGTGAAAACCGTGAAGGGCAACGATGCCCCCTCCAGCAGGTGTCTCCACTCTTCAAGAGCCTCCTTCACCGCAAGAAGTTCCCGATTGCCGACGTCATAGTTCCGTTCAGCTGGGGTCAACCTGCGGGAATAAAAGGCACAAGGATGGAGAACTTTATCAGCCTCCACGCTCTGGGACAGCACGGCTCCTATCCCTGAGTCAGAGGCGTCCACTTCTACTATGTACTGGCGATCAGGATCAGGCTGCACCAGAACTGGTGCAGTCGAGAACCGGCGTTTCAACTCCTGGAACGCGGCTTCGCACCGATCCGACCAGGCGAAGGGGACCTTGGTGGAGGTCAGGGCAGTCAGGGGGCTAACTACCTGACTGTAACCTTTAATGAACCTCCTGTAAAAATTTGCAAAGCCGAGGAACTGCTGTAGTTTCCTGCGGCTTGTTGGTTGGGGCCACTCTCTCACCGCCGCAACCTTAGCCGGATCAGGGGCGACGGAGTTGGAGGAGATGATGAACCCCAGGAAGGACAAAGAAGTGCGGTGGAACTCACACTTCTCGCCCTTCACAAACAGCCGGTTCTCCAACAACCGCTGTAGGACCTGACGTACATGCTGGACATGGGTCTCAGGGTCCGGGGAAAAGATGAGTATATCATCCAGATATACGAAGACGAACTGATGCAGGAAGTCCCGCAAGACGTCATTTACCAAAGCTTGGAACGTCGCGGGGGCGTTAGTGAGGCCGAACGGCATGACCAGGTACTCAAAATGACCTAACGGGGTGTTGAATGCCGTCTTCCATTCGTCTCCCTTCCGGATCCGAACCAGGTGGTACGCGTTTCTAAGATCCAATTTCGTAAAGATTTGGGCTCCATGCAGGGGCGTGAACACTGAATCCAACAGAGGTAACGGGTATCGGTTGCGAACCGTGATCTCGTTCAGCCCTCTGTAATCAATGCATGGACGGAGTCCGCCGTCTTTTTTACCCACAAAAAAGAAACCAGCACCCATCGGGGAGGTGGAGTTCCGGATCAGCCCGGCAGCTAAGGAGTCCCGGATGTAGGTCTCCACTGATTCGCGTTCCGGACGTGAGAGGTTGTACAACCTACTGGACGGGTACTCAGCGCCCGGGACCAAATCGATGGCGCAATCATACGGTCGGTGCGGAGGAAGAGTGAGCGCCAGATCTTTGCTGAAAACGTCAGCAAGATCATGGTACTCCTTTGGCACCGCCGATAGATTGGGGGGGACTTTGACCTCCTCATTAGCTGTAGTGCCGGGAGGAACCGAGGATCCTAAACACTCCCGGTGGCAGGTTTCGCTCCACTGCGTCACAACCCCGGATGGCCAATCTATCCGGGGATTGTGCTTCACCATCCATGGAAAGCCCAAAATCACTCGGGAGGTAGATGGTGTTACATGGAACACCATCTCCTCCCTGTGATTCCCAGACACAACCAAAGTCACTGGTTGTGTCTGATGTGTGATTAATGGAAGCAGGGTGCCATCTAGTGCTCGCACCTGCAATGGTGCCGGCAGAGCCACCAGGGGGAGCCCTACTTCCTTTGCCCATCTGCTGTCCAGCAGATTCCCTTCTGACCCCGTGTCTACCAGTGCTGGGGCGTGAAGGGTTAAATCCCCACAAAGGATTGTTACTGGGATTCGTTCAGATTTGCGGGGTCTTTCCGCGTGTGTGTTATGGCCCACCCTTAGCCCAGTTTCTAAGGACGGGCGTTGTAGTTTGACCGTTCAGGGCAGTCCTTCTGCATGTGCTCACAAGAGCCGCAGACAAAACACTCCCCGCGGGCCAGCCTCCTTTGTCTGACATTTGTTTTCACTTTGGCCCTGCTCGTGTCCATAGCCTCCTCAGCAGGGGGAGCTGTAGCCACACGGAGCTCTCTGACAGTGAAGCGTGGGGACGACGTCACCTTGTCGGAACCGGAAGGGGGAGGGACGGCTCGTGCCCGGTCACGCCCCCCGGCCTGCTCCCGACGATGCTCGTTTAAACGGTTGTCTAAGCGTATAACCAAATCGACAAGCCCGTCAAAATCCCGCGGTTCTTCCTTAGCCAGCAGGTGCTCCTTAAGGACCGGGGACAGTCCATTTACAAAGGCAGCGCGGAGAGCAACGTTATTCCAGCCGGACCTCGCTGCCGCGATGCGGAAGTCGACTGCATACTCGGCTGCGCTACGGCGCCCCTGTCTCATCGACAGCAGCACGTTCGAAGCGGTCTCGCCTCTGTTGGGATGATCAAACACTTGTTTGAACTCCCGTACAAACCCAGTATAAGACGTTAGGAGCCGTGAATTCTGCTCCCAAAGCGCCGTAGCCCAAGCGCGTGCCTCTCCTCGAAGCAGATTAATAACATAAGCCACCCGGCTAGCGTCTGATGCGTACATGACAGGGAGCTGTGAAAAGACGAGCGAACACTGCATGAGGAAGTCTGCGCACGTCTCAACACAGCCCCCGTATGGTTCCGGAGGGCTTATGTATGCTTCAGGGGACGGTGGGGGGGTTCGTTGAACGACCAGTGGAACGTCTGATACAGGCCCAGGACCAGCCAGAGGAGGAGCTGCAGCAGCGCCCTGATCGCGCGCTTCCACCCTGGCGGCGAGAGCCTCCACCCTCCGATTAAGGAGGACATTCTGCTCGGTCACTAAATCTAACCAAGCCGTGAAGGCGGTTAATATCTGCTGCAGCTCACTCAACACGCCTCCTGCTGACGCCTGCACTCCTGGCTCTTCCATTGGCCGTTCACGCTCGGGCTGACGCCCCTCGGAATCCATGACGATTGGCCGAGAAATCCTGTTGGGAAGGTGTCGTAGCACGGACCCACAACAGGGGGCGCAAATGAACGGACAATGAGTAAGCCAAAAGGTAACAATTTAATGTTGTGACAACACACAACTAAACACACAAAATTTGTAAAGCCAATTAACACCAGGTGACGTGTGGGCAGGCTCGAAGATAGAAGACCCCGACGAGAGAGAAGCCGCGTCCCACACGGCCTCCACCACCAACGGTCTGAAGAACACCGGAGCCGCCAAGTCCCATATCCCCAGGTGACCTCTGTCTTCGGCTGTCGACCCTGGTACTGCTGGCAGAAAGCAGAGACAAGATGAATGAGTGTAAGTCCGCACACTCAGTGGTCCACGGTCTGTACACAGTTAGGAGGGGGAACCTCCACCTCCAAATCACACACTCGTGCAGCTCTTGATTAACCACTTATCTGTTTAGAGAGTGAGGCGCAGTCGTCGTAGTCACGCCAAACGCCAAAATCCCAGATAAGGCAACGACCACAGGACAATGGCTGCAAATGAGATCTAGATTAGTACACAACGTGTCAGTCAGCAGAGAAATTACCTCTTGGTAGTCGATTTCTTGGCGGGGAGGTGGAGTTGCAGTCCGGCTTAAGTAGTGGTGTAGATGAGTGACAGCTGGTGTGATGAGTGACAGCTGTCACTTCCTCTGGGTCTGCCCTAGTCACATGGCACTAACGAAGGCCACTGAAGCCAAAATGAAACAAGAAATCTGGGCTTATGTTGACTCTCGGAGACACCGTTTAACCGTTGTTCAGCTTCGTTTCTGTAGCTGGCGCTTCATCAGAATTTTCAAACAGTTGAAAAATATGAACGAATCCTGATGACAACTTCAATTAGTCCATATTCTGTTTTGCTTTCTGTCTTGACGGTTCCTCATTGTTTACATAGTTCCTGTACCATCAGCATTCTGTTTGATTGTTGTCCAACTTCGTCCATCCTCCAGCCTGTCTCTCTTTCCCTCCAGCCTCTCAGTGTCTCAATGCAGTCAATGCAGCTGCAGCAGGTCTGTGCTGTCCACAGACGTGCTGCAGAAATGATCACATGCTGGTGCTTTGTTTTGATTTTATTTATAAGGTCGCCTTTCGCTTCGTATTTCTTTTGTTAGTTTCAGATTTGTTTCAGTCTTTTATGCACTCTGCACTCACAGGTCATTCTGAAGTCATGAATCGGCAAGTCTCAATGAATCGACTTGTCGATTCATGACCTCAGATTCATGACCTGAGAATGACTTGAGATATATATATATATATATATATATATATATATATATGGTTTTCTCCAGTGATTTTAGATGATTAAAATGAGCAGGTAGCAGCTGATTCATGCTCTGTTTGCTTATTCGAGATGTAAGATGCTACCCAAGTGTTTCTCAACTGCCCTCAAAAGTTCACACATTTTAATTTGTTGATGCCATTTCACAGACAAAAAAAAAAAAACTTCCTGAAACTCAAACTGATAGGAAATCTCTACAACTTGGTATAAATTTAATTCAAAATATAAAATACAGCTGATGAAATGGTGTAGAGGAGGATTTTCTTAAAAAGAAGACCTGAAACTTTAACTAATTTGTCCATATTGTGCAGCCCGACTGTCAACGAGGCTGAAAAGTTTGAATATGAATTAAAATGCACATAAAAATGGTTAAAGTGGCAGGGTGTTAAGAGGGGCTAAGTTGGGGCTTTTGGGGACCCACCAACTCTTACTGAAAAAAAAAGTCTGGAGGACCTAAATGACATGATGAGATGCTGAAGGGCTTTGCTGGTTTATGTCCGTGACATGTACATATTAATAATAATAATAATAATAATAATAATAATAATAACAATGATAATTTCTCACAACTGTATGAGGAATATGCACATCCACCACTTTCAACCATTGTTTACTGGTTTGTTTATTTTTTTATGGTAGTTGTCCACACTATGCCATTTATTGATTTACAGTAGTGTTCAGAATAATCGTAGTGCTATGTGACTAAAAAGATTAATCCAGGTTTTGAGTATATTTCTTATTGTTACATGGGAAACAAGGTACCAGTAGATTCAGTAGATTCTCACAAATCCAACAAGACCAAGCATTCATGATATGCACACTCTTAAGGCTATGAAATTGGGCTATTAGTAAAAAAAAAAAAAAAAAAGTAGAAAAGGGGGTGTTCACAATAATAGTAGTGTGGCATTCAGTCAGTGAGTTTGTCAATTTTGTGGAACAAACAGGTGTGAATCAGGTGTCCCCTATTTAAGGATGAAGCCAGCACCTGTTGAACATGCTTTTCTCTTTGAAAGCCTGAGGAAAATGGGACGTTCAAGACATTGTTCAGAAGAACAGCGTAGTTTGATTAAAAAGTTGATTGGAGAGGGGAAAACTTATACACAGGTGCAAAAAATTATAGGCTGTTCATCTACAATGATCTCCAATGCTTTAAAATGAACAAAAAAAAAACCAGAGAGACGTGGAAGAAAATGGAAAACAACCATCAACATGGATAGAAGAATAACCAGAATGGCAAAGGCTCACCCATTGATCAGCTCCAGGATGATCAAAGACAGTCTGGAGTTACCTGTAAGTGCTGTGACAGAAGACGCCTGTGTGAAGCTAATTTATTTGCAAGAATCCCCCGCAAAGTCCCTCTGTTAAATAAAAAACATGTGCAGAAGAGGTTACAATTTGCCAAAGAACACATCAACTGGCCTAAAGAGAAATGGAGGAATATTTTGTGGACTGATGAGAGTAAAATTGTTCTTGTTGGGTCCAAGGGCCGCAGACAGTTTGTGAGACGACCCCCAAACGCTGAATTCAAGCCACAGTTCACAGTGAAGACAGTGAAGCATGGTGGTGCAAGCATCATGATATGGGCATGTTTCTCCTACTATGGTGTTGGGCCTATATATCACATACCAGGTATCATGGATCAGTTTGGATATGTCAAAATACTTGAAGAGGTCATGTTGCCTTATGCTGAAGAGGACATGCCCTTGAAATGGGTGTTTCAACAAGACAATGACCCCAAGCACACTAGTAAACCAGCAAAATCTTGGTTCCAAACCAACAAAATTAAAGCCTCGCAGATGTGAAGAAATCATGAAAAACTGTGGTTATACAACTAAATACTAGTTTAGTGATTCACAGGATTGATAAAAAAGCAGTTTGAACATAATAGTTTTGAGTTTGTAGCGTCAACAGCAGATGCTACTATTATTGTGAACACCCCCTTTTCTACTTTTTTTTTAAACTAATAGCCCAATTTCATAGCCTTAAGTACCTTGTTTCCCATGTAACAATAAGAAATATACTCAAAACCTGGATTAATCTTTTTAGTCACATAGCACTACTATTATTCTGAACACTACTGTAATTCTATATTCATTTTCAGGACGTTTTTAATTTCTTTTCCAGGTCCTGTGAATTTGTCTTTCTGTTACTTCTGTTCAACAAATCATTTGCTGTGTTTGTTAGAATTCAAGAAATCTTTTTTTTCTCTCTTGTTTATCGAAATGTAGCATTCCGAAATACTGGTGAATACTCATCCAACAGTTTTCCATATTTTGATTAAAAAAAATTCCGAATGATCACTGATCTTACTCAAGTCATGCTTGTTCCACACAACAGGTGAGATTTCCTGCAGATCCTCATCCTGATGATCCACCTTCACAGATGGGCAGGTTTTTACCCTTTTCTAAATCTAATACTGCCACCTAGTGGCTGTCAAAAGAGTTTAGCAAAGATTTGAACATAACATCTTCAATGGAATCTGATGAATTTGTGGTCTTTTCATAATTTTTTTGTTCTCATGTGTTGAGTTTTATGTTTCTGTTTTATTGTGTATATGATGCACTGAGTGTGAGTTATCAATGAGACAGATCAAAGTCTGACCTCAGCCTGACGTTGGTTCTTGCTTCTATGTTGTAATTTATGAAATGTACAAAAACCTGCAACGTGCCTGACTGTGTACATTCAAAACTTCTGCAATTACATTCAAAACTTATGCAATTACGTTTTCCTGTCAATAAGTGACACTTATTGACAGGAAAAGGTAATTGCAGAACTTTTGAATGTTTGAGGCAGATGTTGAAATGACGTTGGAGGACGTGTCAAATGCCATCAAGTTCCTCGTTCTGTCGCACTGAGCATCCAGAAAGTATTCACAGCACTTCACTTTTTACACATTTTGTTATGTTACAGTCAAAGGAACTGGGGTTTTTGGGAATGATTTGAGTGACCAGTGTGTGATTGTAGTAGTCAGGAATACCAGACCCTCCAAAACTAAACCACACATTTTACTTAAAAGACATTTTAAACATTTTTGTGAGCAGGCTTTCTGCTATGATTTGTTTCTTATCGAGTGGAACTGAATCTCTCTCTTTGCTAATGCTGAGTTGTTGTCCTGGCAGTTTTCTATGATGAATTCTTGAAGATAATTAATAAACATGCTCCATTGTGTAAATTCAGAATTAAGGGGCAGAACAACCCTTGGTTTTCCACGGAAATTAGAAGCCTTTTAAAAGAAAAGGACCACACCTGCTTCAAGGCATGACAAACTAAAACAGAGGCTGACTGAATAACTTTTCATCAGCTCCACAACAATTACACCTTCTTAATGCTGCAGCTAGAGTACTGACGGGGACTAGAAGGAGAGAGCATATCTCACCCATATTGGCCTCTCTTCATTGGCTTCCTGTTAATTCTAGAATAGAATTTAAAATTCTTCTTCTTACTTATAAGGTTTTGAATAACCAGGTCCCATCTTATCTTAGGGACGTCATAGTACCATATCACCCCAATAGAGCGCTTCACTCTCAGAGTGCAGGCTTACTTGTAGTTCCTAGGGTTTGTAAGAGTAGAATGGGAGGCAGAGCCTTCAGCTTTCAGGCTCCTCTCCTGTGGAACCAGCTCCCAATTCAGATCAGGGAGACAGACACCCTCTCTACTTTTAAGATTAGGCTTAAAACTTTCCTTTTTGCTAAAGCTTATAGTTAGGGCTGGATCAGGTGACCCTGAACCATCCCTTAGTTATGCTGCTATAGACTTAGACTGCTGGGGGGTTCCCATGATGCACTGAGTGTTTCTTTCTCTTTTTGCTCTGTATGCACCACTCTGCATTTAATCATTAGTGATTGATCTCTGCTCCCCTCCACAGCATGTCTTTTTCCTGGTTCTCTCTCTCAGCCCCAACCAGTCCCAGAAGAAGACTGCCCCTCCCTGAGCCTGGTTCTGCTGGAGGTTTCTTCCTGTTAAAAGGGAGTTTTTCCTTCCCACTGTCGCCAAGTGCTTGCTCACAGGGGGTCGTTTTGACCGTTGGGGTTTTTCTGTAATTATTGTATGGCTTTTGCCTTACAATATAAAGCGCCTTGGGGCAACTGGTTGTTGTGATTTGGTGCTATATAAATAAAATTGATTTAATTTGATCACATAAATTTAAAAGATCCCAAGAAATTCTGGTGCTGCGTCTCAGGCCCAGTTTCACGTTTTATTTTCCGTCCTGTAATGAAATGATTAAAATTTTCGTGACAGGTTTTTTTTTTATTCACTATTACTAACCCTACTCCTTTCACTAACCCTAACCATCACCACCCGACCCCCCTGCTGCACTTTTAATTACAGCCCAGTCTCACATTTTTTTGTCACAAAATTATTCAAATTTTTGTGACTGGAGTTTTTTATCTCACTATTACTAACCCTACTCCAACCCCCAACTCTAACAGATAAAGGTGCCGTATTAGATTACTTCAACAAAGATTTAATTAAAGCAGGACATTTGTTCAATTCCCTCAACACTGATCTTAAAAAACGTCTCTAAATAGTGAATCTGCTGGTGTATGATGTCGTCCTGTTGATTGTCCATTTCAGTTCAAACCTGTGTGTGTTTCTGAGGTCTGTAGTGTGCTGAAAAATCAGTTGGTCCTGAAGGTTTGGATCCTTTTTTGTTTAAGTTGGCTGCAGATCTGATTGCTGAGCCTCTAACTTGTATTTTTAATTTAAGCCTATAAGCACAAACAAACTCAAACCTAAAGCTTTTGTCGTCCCACTGCTAAAAGGCAGTTCATCTCCACCTAAAAGACACTAACCACACGTTTGAGGACAAGGAAGTTAAAATCTTAGCCAGAGATAAGAAATGGTTTGAGAGAGGTGTCAAGGAAGCATTCTATGTGAAACAGTTGAAACCCAGCCTTAACCGGGGAGGGGGTCTGAGACACGCTTTGTCCCCTGTTTACAATGGGGTACTCAGGTCAAAGCAGTTTCAGTCTTTTGTTCATGGTAATGAGTCATTCACGTCATCAGGAGAGTCATCAAGGGAGCCATCAGGAGAGGCTTCCGTCCCATCATTAGGAGCGACACCTGCCCTGTCATTAGGAGGGTGCTAACTAGAGCACAATAGGTGCTAATTAGAGCTATTGTTTAGTCACTAGCCTATAGCAGTCGGTCTCTCTGTAGGAGGGGTCTGGTTAGGTTTAAAAAACTCCAGCTTTTGTTGGCTTCTGTTTATTCTTCTCTACAAGAGTCAAGACAGAAGTCAGACTACCAGAGCAAGAATTTTAGCTGAGGAAGCTTCTGCGATTTGAAGCGAAACGTCCTCGCGTCAAGCAAACCAGTCCAGTTGAAGATTCAAGCTTCTCTACTATGGAAACCACCTGGACAACTGAGAGCCTACACAGAAACAGAAACATTGTTCTTAAACTGTTGGACTATTTCTTCACGCAGTTGTTAACAAAGTGGTTATCCTCACCCCATCTTTGCTTGTGAACGGCTGAGCCTTTTTGGGGATGCTCCTTTTATACCCAATCATGACACTCACCTGTTTCCAATTAACCTGTTCACCTGTGGAATATTCCAAACAGGTGTTCTTTGAGGTGTTCTTTCATGTTCAAACAATTTTAAACTTGTTTGAACATGTTGAAATGTGTTTGAAATTTTTGAACTTGTTTGTGCTCTGCATTTGCACTTTTTCTGGATCATGGGGCACTGTAATAGAACATTGTCCTGTGGAATAAGGGTATAAAGCTGTTGCTAATTAATTGAATATCTAAAGATCAGAGTCTTCTGGAAAAACCTACACTGCTCGGCATTTCTAACACTACAGATTCCAAGATCATCAGTTCACACAACTGTACACAAGTCGAAGTTATTGGAAGAGTACCCACTGTGCCACCATCTGGAAGAAGAGCTGCAAAAGGTGTAAGACTTGTAGAAGCATTGATGTCTGTGGGTCTTTTGCCACTTGTATCAAGCATCTTTCTCCTAGACCTGACTTGGAAGAAAACCCAGATCATCACTTTCATCTGAGAACAACGTGGTTTAATTGATCAGGAACAACCAAAGAACAAAAAACTCCACAGGCCTGCCATAGTGTCGAAGCTGGTTGGAACCCCAGTGTCCGTGTCTGAGGTCAAGTGTGGTTTACATTGCTATAGGCTGAGAAACTGCCATCCCAGAAAGAAGTCTCTGCTCTAAATTTGACACATTCGACGCAGACTAAAATTTGCACCTGACCACATGTACATGAAGCATTGATGCAGGATCAGGTGCATTGCACAGTAGACTCAAGTCCTACCAAGGCCGACTGAAGCTGGTGCCTATCCAGCCAGTACACATTTACAGCTGGGTGGAGCAGTATGATGCAGATGGTGTGTTTGTCCAAGGACACAGGTACCATGTCAGAGAATCAACCCAGGTCTGCTGATTGGAAGCCCAACTTCTTCTCTTTACCGACTGAACTTCCTGGTCATGACTGCACACAGTGGTTGGGAAAATGAAGGAGGGCTGCCTCAGAAGTCTTGATGGTTGACACTTGGTCCCATTTGGGGGTTCCACAATAGCCTCAAGCACACATCAGAGATGGTTGTGGAATGGATCAGGCTAATATCAAGCTTTTGGAATGGCCACCCCAAAGTCCTCAACTCAACCCTACTGAAAAAATTTGGATTGTGCCTAAAACTCCACCATTTCTGCCAAGATGAATGCTCAAATACTCAACCAGATTTCTCCAGAAAGCTTTCTCATGATGACCACAAGCATCTGCTCAAAGTGAAACTTGCTCAGGAACTTTCACCCACCCATTAGTCATGCTGGTTTACCCTGTGTTGTTTTTGGAAAGCCACAAATATATTATGTAAAAAGTAAAGTCCATTCAGCTGGTCCCTTGTTTTGCATTCAGGTCACCACAGAAAATCCGCGGTGGATCTGCACAAATTCTTTTTTTGTCTATTCAAGAAGTTTGTTGTATAGTCATTCTGCACCAGAAGAACAACTGTTCAAAGAAATTATCGGAAGTCCAACTCTGCCAGGACATGTGTGGCCAAGGTGAGTTCAGGTGAACTTTGGACCAGAACCTCAGGTTATACCATGTGGGTACACGGTGGATACTTAGCCCATTTCTCTAAAGAGAGTCTGCTTTTGTTTTTTCCCCCTGAAATGGTGCTTTGTTAATTCTCCTGAGGCAGCATGAGGGGTTGTATTCACCTCACGGATTTGTCTTTATGTCTTTGAGCCCAAGAGGAAGCTCAGTACAGACGCTCCAGGACACAGCAAACTCAGGGCACAAAAGTTGTGAATAGGGGTCTCTGTGGTGGCCTCAAAACAAGCGTGTGCTGCAGGAGGGGGTTTGTTGGCCAGTCTGCATGAGCCCGGATGCATTTACAGCGACTGTTCTTGTGAGCCCCCCCCCCCCCCAAAAAAAAAAAACCTCCCCCCAAAAATAAGGGAGGGAGTGATTGCATAAAACATGATGAACATTCATATTTCTCAACGTTTTGTGCGGTATATAAAAGGCACCGTATGACCAATTACGCAGTTTGGAGTCTGTGACATTTTTAGGAAACTGTAAAAAAAAAAAAAAAAAACTTTTGATCAACAACCAATTAATGAAACAGTTACACTTGAAGGGTGAGGGAGTGACACTGTAAAAGAGTGAGAGAGAGAGAGAGAGATGCTTCTTCTGTCCAAGTCTTTCTGAGTAGAACTGTGAGGCTTTGGGTTCGGAACAGCAGCCTGACTCTCGTCTGTCTCCATAATTCTCTTCAACAGTGTATCAATGTCGGGGTTCACAGATCTGCTGAAGTTACTCTGCAAAATTAGAGTCCTGTTTGTGTCGTCTGAGCATGCGTATGAAACGCGAGCAGACTTATGGATGAAAGCTGAGGCTCCGGGCTCCTAAATCCTCTGTGCTCGGGTCAGTCCCCGCTGAAGAGGTAAGCAAATTCATTTATCAGCGCAGAGCACCAATCCGGACAAAATCTAAATTAAACTTCTCATTCTTCAGCATTTGCAGTGAGACTAACTGCTGTGAATATCTTAATACTGGTTTGTTTTTCCTATACTTCTTATTTTAAAAACTTATTTCCACACGTAATGCTCGATTTACATTCACTGATAAAGCAATAGATAACACTGGGCAACATTTTTTTTACTTTTTGAATGTTGTCTAGATTTCTACAACTGATTTAGGGTATTTTTGCACTGCTGAATCAGGAAATGGCATCTGTTTTTCTCCATCAGGTCAGGTTTTTGTGCAAAGTTGATTTGGAAAAAAAAAAAATCAGATCTTGTGACAAAATCGATTATATTTTTGTGGCATTATCAGCTGATTTTGTCAACACATACCATCCTAAATATGTTTTTAAGAGAAAAAAATGTTTTTCCAACAACATACATTTATTACCTGATAGAAACATCGATTACTGTAAACTGAATGGTGGGCAATGATAAAGGTAAGTACACGTAAATTGCATGTTGCTTCACCATTGTTCAAACTTCAGGGGTTGAACTTCCATTTATTCAATCTCCTGGAATACTCAGCGGCAGGGAGGTCTCTCTTCAGAGTCCAACAGTAGTCAGCCATCATGACTGCATCCCAGCGACCCTGATACCTGGTCTCCATCTCTTTCATGTCCTGATGGAATCTCTCCCCCTGCTCGTCACTCATTGAACCCAGGTTCTCAGGAAACCGGTCCATATGTGAAAATAGGTAGTGCATCTTGACACTCACGTTGCAGTCCAGGTTTCTGAAAGCAGTCAGCATGTTGTTGACAAGTTCTGTGTAGTTTCTGGCCTTATTGTTGCCAAGAAAGTTCTTTACTACCAGAACAAATGCCTTCCACGCTTCCAGTTCCACTTCGTTCATTGAGTTTTCAAACTCTGGATCTCTGATGAGCTTATGGATCTGAGGACCATTAAAGATGCCAGCTTTCAACTTCTCCATGGTCAATCCTGGAAAAGCCTGGCACAAGTAAGTGAAACAGTCACCATCTTTGTCCAGAGCCTTGGTGAACTGCTTGATTAAGCCGAGTTTGATGTGCAGCGGTGGGAAGAGTATTCTGTCTCTGTCCATGAGATGTTCTGGATTACTGACTGTTTGTAAATGCATTGTTGTGTGTGGGGTAAAAGACAGGTATGTGATTGGACCAGATGGGGAGGGGCGGGCTAGAGAGCAGGAGTATAATGTGTTGGTGTGTACGTGCAGATTTTGCCTCCATGAGTGTTGAGCTGTGTAGTAGCCGCTCATGCAGAGACACCTGTATTGGCGTGGTTGCGGCCGACAGTAACCATTAAGTTTCCATAAAGAGACGGTTGTTCAAGTCTATCTCGTCCTTCCTTTCGTCAGGTCCAGCTGGACGCGACACTGGTGTCAGAAGTAAAAGACCAGAGTTTCTGTTGTTTATCTCCGTTAGGCGCTCGTAGCTCGGACCGTCAAGATGGCCGAAAAGCAGGGCGAGACCGACCACCGATATATGAAAGAGGAGGTGATGGACAGTCATTATGGAGGCGCTTCATGGTATATGTCGGACTCTGGCCCTGCTTCTGAGCACGTTGCTCACTTAAGACAGACCGCTAGGAAGCTAGCTGCTGATGCTGGGTTCGGCTCGGGTGTGAGGGACCGTGCCGGCGCCACATTTCCAGCCGGCGACGTGCGGCCGAATGTAAACAAAGATGGTGGCGCCCTTCGGCTCGAAGTGAAAACGCCAAAGTACTCTGGTAAGGCGGACTGGGAGGCTTTCCATGCCCAATTTGAACTGTTAGCACGGGCTGCGGGCTGGTCTGAAGACATTAAAGCACTTCAACTTGCCCTTTGCCTTACCGAAGACGCCCTAACGTGCTTGCTGCTGCTAAGCCCAGCTGAGAGAGACAATTATGGAGCTTTAGTGGGGGCCCTGAAGAGACGTTTTGGACAGTGTAACCAACCCGGTGTCCTGTGTTCGGAGCTGGCAAGCAGGCAGAGACTGAATGGGGAGCCACTACGTGCTCTAGCCAATGACATTGAAACCTTAACTAGAAGGGCATATTCCCACATGTCTGCTGATGTGCAAAGTGAACTAGCCAGAGACCAGTTTATCCGAGCAATCACTTCCAGAGAGCTACGCATGCAAACACAGCTGGCACATCCCCGCACTCTGCAGGAGGCGCTGGAGCTGGCCCTAGAGAGAGAGGCCGTGGGAGCAGCTGCAGAGAACATCCACGTCAGACCTGGCCCTGTTGTGAGGAGTGTGATGCAGGAGACCCCAGGCCAAGAGAAACTGGCATGGGCTGCTGAGTTAACTGAACTGGTTCGTGTGGTGTCGCTGCAGCCACCTCGCGGCAGTGCTCGTCCTCGCTCCCGCCGGGGTCCCCCTGTGTGCTGGCTGTGCGGTCAGGCTGGCCATATCAGCATGCGGTGCCCCAGGCAAGTAGGGGGCCAGGGAAACGATCCGGGGTCTGTGTAAATGGGATGACACAGGCCCTTGCTCCTGTGTCCCACTTGCCCCTGGTGAACGGAGCCCAACTGATGGGTCGGGGGAGTGGGGCTCCACTCCCCCCAGAAGCAGATGACATCGCCGAGTCTGCACGCGCGGTGGGCTGGACGCACTCGGGGAATTTTTGCCATCTTCCCATTGCTCTGGCGGGTGCTCCATGTGTGGCGCTTGTTGACACGGGCGCTACTGCCACTTTGATCTGCCCTGATCTAGTTCCAGCTGAAACTTGTTTGGAATCCACTGTAGTAAAACTCTGGACAGTGACTGGTGAGCTGGCCCCTATGTTCGGTAGAGGGGTGGTCACTATTCAGGTGGGGAATATGTCTGTGAACTTTGAGGTGTGGGTTGCAGCTGTCCAAGATCCATGCATATTAGGACTGGACTTTCTCTGGGCTGCTTGCTGTGTGTTGGATCTGGGAAAGAACACACTGACATTTCCTGAGGGCCCCACAGGTGAAATGGTGCACCCAACACAGACCCCATGCCCTCACCCAGCAACCTCGAGAGCTGCAGAGGCTTTTGACCCCCCTTTTCATATTACTTCCCCAACTACCTTCTCCACCGCACCCCAGTCCCCAACCCATGTACTTCCCCCTGCCCCGGTCCAGCAACCTGTGGGGGGAGGGGTGGACAGACTGGCAGCAGTGAGGGAGATATGGGGGCAGAACAGAGAGAACTTGGAACCCCAACAACAGGAGGAGCTGTGGGAGTTACTGTGCGAGTTTAAAGACATTTTCGCACTGACAGAGGATGAAGTGGGCCTGACACACCTGGTGCAGCACGAAATTGACACTGGGAAAGCACGGCCAATCAAAACGCACCCTCGCCGCCTCCCTCTCGCTCATCAGGCGGCTGCAGATAGTGCAATTGACGAGATGCTTAAGACTGGGATTACTGAGCCCTCTGACAGCCCCTGGGCCTCAGGGGTTGTGATGGTGAACAAGAAAAAGAGCCAAAAAATGCGATTTTGTGTGGACTATAGACCTTTAAATAGTGTCACAAAAAAAGACTCGTACCCGCTGCCTTGCGTTGACGAGTCTCTGGACTTGGTGTCCGGCTCATCCTGGTTTTCGTCATTGGACTTACGCAGCGGGTACTGGCAGGTGCCTCTTAGCCCTGACGCTAAACCAAAGACTGCTTTCTGCACCGGTAGAGGGCTGTGGCAGTTTCGTGTCCTCTGCTTCGGACTGTGTAACGCTCCAGCCACTTTTGAACGGCTGATGGAAAAGGTGCTGGCCGAAATCCCACGACAGGAATGTCTCATATACTTGGATGACATACTTGTCCACGGGAGCTCCTTCAAGGCCGCTTTAATGTCCCTGCGCCAGGTTCTACAAAAAATAGCAGCAGCAGGTCTAAAACTCCACCCTGACAAGTGCTGCTTTATGAGAAAAGAACTGGAGTTTTTGGGTCACAAGATTTGGGGAGAGGGCATAAGCACTATGGAGGAGAAAGTGCAAGTTGTAAAGAACTGGCCGACCCCCTCTAATCTGCGAGAGCTAAAGAGCTTCATTGGACTGGCATCCTACTACAGGCAGTTTGTGCGTGGCTTTCCTTGTATAGCTGCGCCCCTGTTTCATCTGCAGCGTAAGGACAGTGACTTTGCCTGGTCACCAGAGTGCGAGCAGGCCTTCAGCTGCTTGAAGAAGGCCTTAACAGAATCTCCCATTCTCTCCCCTCCAGACCCCAACCGGCCATTCATTTTAGACACAGACGCCTAACCCTAACCCTAACCCTAACCCGGGAAACCGAGCTCCGCTTTGGGGAGGAGCAGGGCCCCACACAGCACGGTGATGTGCTGCTCTGCAGAGGGACACAGGTGGTTGACCTCCTGGAGTGGAGAGCACAACAAGAACAGGATCAGGACTTACAACCAGTGTTGCAGGGGGTGGAGTCAGGACAAAAACCACAGTGGGGTGAAATCGCAGGTTGTTCTCTCGCCACTAAAGGACTGTTTGAAAAGTTTGGGGCTCTCCGGGTAAAGGACAGGGTGCTCCAGAGGGCCTGGAAAGAGCCAGCCACTGGGGAGGAGAGGTGGCAGGTAGTAGTCCCAAGGGCACTAAATGAGTCAGTGCTAAAGGCCTGTCACAGATCTGCTGGAGCAGGTCACTTTGCAGTCTCAAAAACTCTTCGCCGTCTCCGGCAGAGTTTCTACTGGGGCCAGCTCAAGAGGGATGTTGAGGACTTTTGCCACCGGTGCGACCTTTGTACTGCTCACAAGGGTCCCCCAGACCAGTCCTGTGCCCAGCTCCAACAGCTGGCAGTAGGTGCCCCAATGGAAAGAGTTGCAGTGGACATAATGGGCCCATTTCCCCGTACTGACAAGGGTAACCGCTATGTCCTAGTTGCTATGGACTACTTCACTAAATGGCCGGAGGCCTATGCCATACCAGATCAAGAGACCGGGACTGTTGCTGATGCCCTGGTTGAGGGCATGTTTTCCAGGTTTGGTGCAGCAGAGGTCATCCATAGTGACCAAGGACGAAACTTTGAGTCTGGTGTTTTCTCTGCTATGTGTGAGCGACTAGGCATGCAAAAGACTAGGACTACCCCACTACATCCTCAGAGTAACGGCCTAGTCATGCGATTTAAGAGGACACTTGCAAAACAGCTCGCCATACTCACTGCACAGCACCAGCGTGACTGGGACATGCACCTCCCACTTGTCCTCATGGTTTACAGATCTGCTGTGCAGGACTCCACCCTATGCACACCTGCTCTTCTCATGTTGGGGCGAGAGCTATGGATACCAGCAGAAATTGTTTTCGGTAAACCCCCTGACACACCAGCTGTTTCCTCAGGACCGGAGTACGCAAGGAGGCTCCAGGACCGAATGGAGTCAGCCCATGCTTTTGCTCGTGACCAGCTACAGAAAGCGGGCATCAGTCAGAAGAGAAACTATGACATTAGGGCCAAGGGAAAGGATTTCAGGACTGGGGACCTGGTGTGGGTGTACAGCCCAAAAAGAAAGAAGGCACAATGCCCTAAGTTGGACTGTCATTGGGTGGGGCCCTGTGAAGTACTAGAAAAACTCAGTGAGGTGGTGTATAGAGTTCAGGTTGGCCCCGTACAGAGGTGATGCACGCCCCCAACTCTGCCCTGCTCCCTCAGGCCCTTCCCAAAGGAGCCGGGATGACACACCCCCAGATTCACCCACTGTTTTCCCTCCCAACTACCCGCAATTTTCCCCATCCCCGCACTCATCCCCCACCCACCAGCAGGTTCAGCCCTTTATGTTCAATGCCACTAGGCCTCAGAGACAGAGAAAACCCCCTAGTCACCTCAGAGACTTCCTATGTGATCCCTCTGGGCGAGGGGCTTAGTAAGGGGGGGGGGGGTGGCAATGTAGCGACCCTGCAAGGTTGCAAATGCGTGTCTTGTGGACGGCGCACCGCAGGACAGGACGTCATGTGGAGCAGAGCTCACGTGAGTGACGTGATATTCAGATCACCTGCTGCATGTTATGATCTGACGGTCTGTTTCACCTGGGGTAGCCTGTCAATGTGCACGCCGTGCACATGCTCGCTGCAGCCCATTGCAACAGTGATATATGTTTTATGTATGTCCACGTGAGAACAGCAAGCAGACACACACGCCTCACAGTGGACAGTTGTTAGTTCATGTCCGTCCAAACATGGTACGTGTTCCCCAGCTGGGACGTCCAGAACCACAGATCTCCACAATCGCTCCTGTCTGCGGACACACCCCCTGTCAGTTCAGTCCACACACCAACGTGTCACTATGTCTGTGTCATGTGAGCTGTCAGTGAGTCTCTGGTCAGCAGCTGACAGGCACCTCGCTGTGCTGTGTGTGCTCTGACCTGCCTGTCCAGCCCCATGTGATCATGTCTGTGCAGCATATATATCAGCGTTTTATTCAAGTGTAAACCCCTCCAGCACGCCACATGTGTTGGGGGGGGGGGAGTGCGACACATGCGCAATACACATGCAGACCACATGTGTGTTGCTGTTTGCAAAGCCACACTCATGAGGCACTTAGACAAATTTCACATCCAGCTCGACAGTGATTGTCTGCTGGCTGTTGTTGTGCTGACAGCGTGAATGGCCACACATTTTCTAAGTGCCAAGCGAGCGGTGTTAGATGTGCATGTGTGTCATCTAGAATTTGGCCGACACCTGCCGTGAGAGGGTTTTGGTGGGCTCTCACAGCGCACACTCTGTCTTTCAGCCGCTGGTGTGCCCAAATAGTTGTAGCAACAGGTGTACGAGGCGTGCGAGGCAGCTATGATTTTACACGTATTGCATACGATCCCTGCTTCATATGCACTTCATGCACAATTCGACCACATTCATACTATGTGTGAAGGGGCTCCAAAGCAAAACATTTAAAAATAATATATAATGTTTTGGGGTGGGCAGCACGGTGGCTTAGTGGTTATCACTGTTGCCTCACAGCGATAAGGTTGTGGGTTCAATTCCCATGGCCTTTCTGTGTGAAGTTTGCACGTTCTCCCTGTGTTTGTGTGGGTTTCCTCTGGCTGCTCCGGTTTCCTCCCACATTCAAAGACATGCGGGTTAGGTGGACTGGAATCTTTAAAATTGTCCGAAGGTGTGGGTGTGTCTGTGTTTGTTTGTCTATTTGTGGCCCTGCGACAGACTGGCATCCTGTCCTGGGTGTACCCCGCCTCGCGCTCTATGACTGCTGGGATAGGCTCCAGCCCCCCGTGACCCTTAATTGGACTAAGCGGTAGAAGATGAATGTATGAATGAATGTTTTGGGGCTCTCTGTGGAAAGTCTTATAAATGTAGGTATTTATTGATACGTTCATATATGTATGGAAAGTCTTCATCTTAGTTTCATGTGTTGATCAACAATGTAATTAAAGGTCTGGGCTCTGATAGATATTCAGCTTTCAGTGTGTGTTCTGGAGTTAAGTCCCTCCTGGATCATGTAAGAATCCATGTATTGTAAGAATTTGTGTTATAAAATGTGATAAGGTTCTTAATCCCAAAGAACAATTTAAAGATTGTTCAGTATTGGCAGAGGTGTGTGTGTGTGTGTGTGTGTGTGTGTGTGTGTGTGTGTGTGTGTGTGTGTGTGTGTGTGTGTGTGTGGTGGCACAGCTTTGATGGCACTGGAGAATCCTTTTTTTTTTACCCGAGGCCATCAACTATGGCCATCGGGTGTTGTGAAGGCTTTGTATCCATCCATCCATCTGTCTGTCTGTGTTCACCACAAGTCCAGTCCTGTTACTGCTACACTCTTCAAATTCACAGGGAACATTGGTGGGACACAGACCTTGGACAAGTTCAAAGATGGCTAACCTTGACCTATTTGTTAGTTATATGTTAGTTCTTGTCGTGTGTTTTGCAACAGTCAGGCAGCTGTGAGGAGCTCAACCCCCCCAGTAGACAGGGGGGTGGGCAGCTGCTGGCTACTGCAAAAAAGTGTCATTTACTTTTCACACCCAGCAACACAGATGGTGGCAGAAAAGATCATAAGCAAGGGACTTTTCACTCATGGACACAACATAACTCTTCACCAAACTCAACTAACTATAAACTAACTATAACTATAAAAACACAACAAATCTATAACTCTAACAACACTGCTAAAGGAACATGTACTACAATAATAATTTAAAAGAAAGACCCAAACCCTGAACTCCCATAATGCATTGCAGCAGTGATCAACAGTGTGTCTACTTAAAAGACAACTTGTACATTCAAATTTTGACTTTTTTAATGTGAAAAGACACTTATAGAGTTAAATTTGTCTCATATGTATCACCTGTATCAGGGTTAACGGCCGGAGATGGCTGGACATAAATGCAAGACTCAAACTCACAGCTCTGAAGTTTAAAATGGTTTACTTGGGGAGATAGCTGGGTTCGGTACACAAAAAGGCAGTCCAAGATCAGCAAACAAACCAAAAACATCAGGTGTAAAGGCACTGTCATATAAACAGGCAGATGGTCAAAAAGACAAGGAAGCAGGCACAACGAGAAAACATTAGGAACAGATCTGGAAACCAAGACACAAGGCGCATCAATCTGGTGAGGAAATAGTGCAACCAGTGAAGTTTATCTACACACAGGTGATGAGCTACAGATTAGGAACAGGTGTGTGGAAAGCACCAGAAAGAGGGTCTCGCCAGATAGAGTGCCTGGCAGAGGTGTGTGTGTGTGTGTGTGTGTAACCTGATAACACATCTGGAGTTATTTACAAGACATTTTGTGGATGTTAGCATGCATGCTAACTTCTGCTAACTCAAACCTAACTTTCTATGGAGTTAAATTTGTCCAGTTAACACCTGCAAATGCACAGAGGCTGATTTACTAATATTCCTTGATTTGCACAACTTCTGCTGTTGTCAAAAGCTCATGTACACACACACACACACACACACACACACACACACACACACACACACACACACACACACACACACACACACACACACACACACACACACACACACACACACACACACACACAAGGCCTCTTGCAGGTGCTGTTAAAATGTAAATATTGTTTTTGGTTGATTGGCGTAAAACAATAGGATCTTAACAATTAATTAAACAGCTGCGAAATATAAAGAACACAATGCTCATATGGCCGACAGTATTTTAGCACTGTGTTATATTTTGAAATGGGGATCATACATGTTAATTACCACAAGAGAAGTTAAGGAAACATGAATCCCATCAACAAATGAACAAAAACATGAATGAAAACAAACTCATGACTGATGGCAAAATTTAATCTGCAACTTCACCACCAGGTGGGGTTAAATCCCACACACTGCAGCTTTAAGGAAAGTGAAGGAGATTAATTTATGAAAATCTTTTTCTGTAGTTGCCCTGTAGTCAGACACAGGTTATGTTTAAGGTCAGGCTTTGTTTTTTTGGTTAGTTTGGGGGTAATTTAAGGTTTAGGCATGTTACAGGTGAGTTAAGAGGTGGGTGAGAGTGTGAAAGCAGCTGTGTGGAGCTGGAGGCTGATTACTCGTCACCCCAGAATATTAAAGAGGCCCTTTTGTCACAGTTGGCCCTACTTTCTCCTTCCTCCATTCTCGCTTTTCACAAGTTTATACATATCTAACACACACACACACACACACACACACACACACACACACACACACACACACACACACAACACACACACACACACACACACACACACACACACACACACACACACACACACACACACACACATTTTGTCAATGCCATCTTTTGTTTCTTTTATCTCGGGGTTCACACAAAGCATTCCTGTGTACAGAAGAGAGAGAGAGAGAGAGAGAGAGAGAGAGAGAGAGAGAGAGAGAGAGAGACAGAGACATAGACAGACAGAGAGAGACAGAGAGAGACAGAGAGAGAGACAAACAGAGAGAGAGAGAGAGAGACAGAG